>NC_079212.1:22791132-22823974 GCF_029633865.1 Lampris incognitus | reverse complement strand
ATTTATGGACAGTAAATTTATGCTCCCCATAGGTCAAACGAGGGGCTGTTTATCTGAGTTTCATTGTCACTGTCCTCGTGGCACTGCGCCGCTGGTACTGAAAATTTCATATTCGCTTCAGGCATGTAGCCAAAGAACTGGGGGGAGGGGGGGGAGGGAGCTGTATCTATAGGTGTGGAATTCAGTTGACCTCCTGAACTTAGTTTTAAAATTTTCGGAGAAACTCAGCACTCGGGCTTTTGAGTTGTTGACATAAATTATGCATGAAAAAATTCACACCCCCGCACTGCATATGTGGACTATTTGCACAGTTCAGTTATATGCAGTTATCCCGAGCGGTGATCCCTTTGACCTTACTCCGGGAGAGTTTTATATCAAGACGGAGACGCCGTACATACCATTACGACATACTTTTGATTTTGCTTCGGGACTCAGATTTATATATAAAGCATTCTCACGCATTGTGTCACTTCCAAGACATTTATCTTCACTCTCAAAACCCCATAACATGTATCTCGTGCACGTGCCGTCACCCAAATTTTGATCATACACATATCATCACCTGCGTATACTGTACATAGCATCATTTCACCCAGCCAAAGCCATCTTTCTCTGCACTAAACCAGGTCAACAAACAAAAAGCAATTATGTTGGGCAGCTGCCGCCTGGGAGTGGGGTAATTACAGTGCGGTGTGGACAGCTTCATTCTAAACAGGTACTAAAAGCATCATTAATCATCCTCCCTCTGACGCCTCGCCCTGGTCATGTGACACAGGCAGCTGATGAGCTAGGGGAGTGGGACCCGCCGCAGGGGGAAGGAGCAAGACCTGATTGGCTCCTTCCAGAAGTCCTTTTAGAGGTCAGCCAGTCAGCAGAGATGACCCGCCAATGACCTTGTATCACTTGACCCCTGAGGGCCTGAGGGTCACCCTCTCATATCAGTTGGAGAGCAGGCCGCGGAGAGGCAGGAGGGAAGATGAATGACGCTGAGGCAAGGAAGAGGAAGAGAAGAATGGTGTGATGGGCAAGGGAAGGCACATGGAGCATTTGTGTGGAGAGGCAATGGGAGGGGTAAAGATGAAAAATAAAACAGTAGACGTGAGGTTTGATTGAGCACCCCGGTCTTCTGCTTTTGCATAAAGTGGCTGATGAAAAAAATGTGTTTTTATAGTAGCAAGGCTCGTCCTGATCATCATTTCAACCCCCCCACCAACCCCACCCACCCCACCACTCTGCTTTTCCCCTCATTCCTTCTACCCTCCTTCACCTGTCCCTTGTGCAGCTTTTGCTTGGGTTGGTTGAAAATTCAATTACACGATTCAGAACTATTTAATAGGGATAAAGAAAAATCCATAACATATTTTGATGAGTAATTACAAATAACTAAATGAAAAAAAAGGTTACATAATCTGTATGGTATTCCGAGTTCATTATTCTATATATCACTGCTGAGGTATTGGGGTTTGATACCTCCGTGGATATTTGATGTTTTCAGGGCGTGATGGTGGCATGGAAATCAATCCCCATGTGAAACAACAACTGAGATGGCACCTGACAGAGACTTGATTGAGAAAAGTTCATGAACTATTCTCTCATTGAGCGAGGCTGGCTGATTGACAGATGAACCACAAAGGCACATTTGAAAGACGGACAGCCAACGTCCTCAGACCCTACCCATTCCTTTCTCCTCTGCTCCCCCCCCCCTTTCACTTCTTCATTCCACAGCCCCGCCCCATCAACCCGGCTCCCCTTCTCTTCTCTCCATATGTCTACGAGCCTGTCACTATGGCAACCTCACCCCAGGGGCAGAAGAGGACGGGGTTGACTTCGTTCAGACAAATAAGCATCGCAGGGCTCATTTATGGTGGTTTGTTTAGAGATTATAATACACTGATGAGAGGTCAAAATGTGTATACTCACACACGCGTTTGAACCTCCGAGCGTATGTGCGTGCGTATATCTGAGCCTGTTCACATGAGACCGTTTATACGCCGCATGTAGCGAAGCAAACAGGGGCAAATCTGCATGTTAACCACTTTAATAAAATCAAAACACGGATACATTTATAAAAAATTAAAAAGATAAATTTCAATCTAATCACACTGTACATTCTAATTCCATTCTAAGTCTTCTCCAAAAAGGGCAGATATCTTCAGTCTTCAAGATTTATCTATTTTTTGTTCAATAATACTGCAGTATTTTTCATGATAAAAGTAATGCGCGTGCGGATCACATAACATACATGATAAATACGTGACCGAATAGCTGCACAGGGCCAGGGCCATTACATCAGTGGAGTATATTGATAGCATCGTTAGTAGCGCTACTCTTTGGGTTATAGCTGATGTATAAGCTGCAGTATCAGCAAACTCTGTTGGAAGCTCATTCTGTTGTTTTCTCTTCTTTTTTCTTCTTCTCCCTTTTAGCCCAATATATGCTTGTCTGCAACTTTTGAAAGGGCAATCCAAACTGTACGAGTAGACAGCAGCTGCAGCAGAGGGGTCAGCGTGGCTCGGAATAATCAGAGATGAAGGAAGGCCACCTTGGTCCATTCTACTCATGCGGCGTGGTTCAGGGGGAGATGTGTGCCGTGCACGGTGCTGTCATCGCAGGCTGGGGGGGGGGGGGGACACATGGGCAGAGAGCACCGGGTGTCTCCGGAAATGGAGGGAGATTTCCTATGCAACAAACATACAACCTTGACACAGTTTCACCTCTGTGTGCGCCCCGTTCTCACTCATTCTGCCTCCTGCTCTCCCTCCCATCCTCATGGTGGTACCATACATTGACTCAAATGCCTCCCCACCCCTCCTCCCCCCCAAGAGCAAATTTTCCTTTGCAGCCAGAAGTGCTGAGTGCTGCTGTTTGCTTTGGACACAGAAATTCGCTGAGGCTGTAAGCTGTCCCCAAACATCTGCTCCCTGGAGTGGAGCAGGAGAGGAGAAGCAAGGACTGAATTGGTGTGCGTGTTGTTTAGTGTGGCTGTGTCGCGAAGCGTTATGTATGGCTGTGTGCATGTGTGTACATTCGTGTGTGTGTGTGAAGGAGAGGGAACAATTATTCAAATACGTGCTTTGTATCTCTCTTAGTGTTTCACTGGCGGCACCTAGGATAAAAAACATATATTTACATAATCGTACTCAGGGCGCGCGCACACACACACACGCACACACACACACACACACACACACACAGGTGCACTTCACTTGAGGTGCTTTTTGAATTCCTCTCCAGACAGCATGTTTAGCAGTCAAATGCGGGAAGGAGAAAGAGCAAAATGAGCAGTTGTGCACAAGAGTTCGAGCAGGTGAAGGAAAACCAAGAAATCGGAAAAGTCAAATCAGAGGATGAGCGAAAAGAAGAACAAGCAGAACGAAAAAATATTTGCTAATGATAAAACAACAATTGGGCTAATTATAAACGCTTGTTGTGGATTTTGGAACAGTTTAACTTGACCAAGTGATTTCATTCCCCCCGAGCACCATTGAGGATATTACATGCATATTATGCATTAAGTTAATTTTAGGTGTACTTACTATTAATTGCAATGCGATCAGAAAGGAACACACCCACATGGAAGAATTCAAAATGCAAAGTGAAATATTCTGTGAGCCACATACTATGTCATCTCATTTCTAATGCCATGCTGCGCCTCTGCAGAATACAAACAGATGTCCAACACTGAAAACAAGAACATACAGAGGAGGATAGGGACTGTCACCGCACTCGTTCATCATGGACTAACGCATCACCAATTCTTGGCTATTCCTTGGTCACTTTTGCTGCTGTATTCTAAAATGTAACATTTTCTTCAAAAGAGGAGCGACGTTATAATTAATTACAAAATCTTGAGACTGCAAAGAAGCCAAGAATATTCAGACTATTACAAAAGTTGAGCACAGAAGAAAGGTAAATATATATAAATCAGTTGTTATAGTCATACCCGTTAGAATCTGCATGTTTTGAGCTATGGACTTGGTGTTACCATTTGCTATGGGTTTTGTTTGTGTAAACCCAGGACACAGCTGTCAGTCATGTGAGCCGCCCGTATGCATCTCCAGGAAGGAGTTACAGGAGAGCACAAATTCATCAGCGCGCCGTCACACTCGAAGGGTTTCAAACTAAACGTCAGGTCCAAACAAACAACGCAGGGCTCCTCTCATCAATTGAGAGGCAAATGTTTTGAAGCTGCCAGAGGACAAAATTAAAGGCATAGTTCACCCAAAATAAATCAACTTTCTTTTTTTTTTTGCACCTTCTCCTCGTGCCCAATTTCACATACTATGAACTTGGCAAAAAAAAAAGAAAAAATCTTCGGCTGTCTTGAATCGATCGTCCAGTAATTTTGTCGTGAAGCCTAAGCGAGTGTGTGTTTGGATATCAGGAGATAAAGTTCATATCTGCGTGCACACCTGCTCCCACTGACCTCTGTGCCTATTACATCCTGTGTCTTCAAGGCCTATGCTCAGCAGACGCTATCTCAGCAAAATGATAAAGAGTATAATAAGGACAAGCTCCTGACATTCCTCTCTGTGCAGAAATCGTACACACGGGACCCTTATTATATTCAGTGGCCTTACATTACATATTAATCTTATCATCATCACTATCATAAGCGCATAAATATTTTGCATTGAGAAAAACGAGCCACTTGACGGCTTTATCCTGGTCTCAAGTATACGCTGTGATGTGCAGATGTAATAAAGTGTGTTTCTCCTGAGTGCAGAGGGAAATAGATCAAATTCAACACACACCGAGTTTTCTGCAACAACTGGAGTCCAATTCAACTTGCCATTCGGAAAAGACGAATCCCTCAGTTTGTTCTTTGAAAGTACACAAGGCGTAGCCCAGCAGTTTAACAGGCCCACCTGCAGCCAAAAAGCCCAGAAACTCCATCACATGCCCTGCCAAAGTTTTCTCGAGCAAGACATTGAATCTTTCTATCTGCATACTGGGGGAGGGCGTAAGCTAATTGATTAACATATAATGTGAAAATGTCATTTAAAAAAAAAATCTCCCTTTAAACCTCGGTGATAGGACATTATCCCTTTATATTCACGCAATTGCACATAATAAACTGAGCGTTATGACGATTTATTTTAAGGGAGGAAAGAAATATTTGACGATTTTTTTTTAATGAAATTGTGTCTGAAAAGATCAAATTTATTCTGGTAGGCTCACTCATGAGATGCACATGGACAGGCCTATGATTGAAATTAGTCATCCTAAATTACTTTGTCTTTGATTTCAAAATGAAATTACATTGCTTTTATAAATTTATATTAGATAATTTCTCGGTATTGAAATTAAAAGTAGACTTAGTCTATATACAAAAAACAAAACAAAACAAAAGCAATTGGGTAAAAATGCTGGAAACTCTTTCATCCGCTTCATAAAGCAACCGAGTGACACCTTTTTTTATTCTTAAAGTAAAATAAGAGATGTGCTAAAAATGTGGTTATGTCTCCACATAGGAGGAAAAAAGGTGTTCTCTGGCTTGGTATGGAATTATAATATGAACAATTATCATGTGGCCTAGTGGAGCCTCTTTTCAGCTAGATGAAATATTATTGCAGGGGATGTTGCAGATCGACGTATAGACCCCACGAGGACAAAAGCTCTCCAAGTTACTTGTTGAAAAAAAGCGAGTGAACGACAGAAAGAGAAAAGGCTGGCACTGCGAGGTCAGCCAAATTAATGGTGCATCCTTCTCTCCCTCAGCCACTGACCGGGTCACTGTTGTCCCGAGGCAAGAAAAAGGTCGAGAGGTGAGAGGTGAACTCTGGTGTAACTGCATATATTAGCTTGGTCTCACAGCCTCCTGGTCCACCCTTACCCCCCCCCCACCCCACAGAAGAGCAATTGTTTAATTGTTATTGTTAATGTTGTTGTTGTTGTTGACCAGATGTTGACACTTGTGGACAGACAGAACCGACCAAATGCATTCATTACGGCAGTGCCATTCGCAGTGGCAAGGGCCCCATAGCTAACGGTAAGTGTCATCCATTCACGGCGGTTAATGTCCACACTTTGTTTGACGCCTGTCGAGCGATGTTGTAGGCCCTACACCTGTGATTCATGCAGAGTTATTGCTAATTAAAAAAAAAAAAAAGCTAAACAAGCGATATTGACTTTCATAAAACGACTGTCGGTGTAAGCAGGTATCTCGAAATCAAACGTGACGTTAAGTTGATAGAATCGCATCAGGACGCCGATAACTTTAACTGTGTTTAAAGGCGTCCAATCATTTACCTTTTATGAGATGTGAATCTGCAAAGGAGTGCAGCGGAGGCGCACTCGTCTGAGCTGTTGGTGTCAGACAATTTATTGGCCGATCGACGACAAAACAGCACAGATAGCGTTTTATTATCTATTCTGCCCGCACGGGTGTTCAAGCTAAATCATCATTTTCCGATGCATGTGTAAGGCAATAAAAGATGGAGCAGCTTTCCGTTCGTGATGTTTCTATATGAGCCATTATTAAGTGCTTAGAGTCGCATGCAAATACTTGGAGATATGTGGCTAAAATAGATGGGTCATCACGGATCAATACTCCTAATACCATGCGCTCAATAAATCTATTAGTCAATTATGGTAGCCATAATCCTTCGGCTGAAGGGGTTTAATAAAAACCATTATGTAAGCAATTGGTGGGGGGAAAAAAAGGACAACAAAGGACAACAAAATATAAAATATATTAGTGCATGACACTTGATAAATATTGTACTTTCAAAGTGAAATGATAACTCACAAACCACGCCGCCGATGCGCTTGGCATATACAACAGGTGCACTTGAGTTTTATGACGTCTGCTTCAATATGCACCTTGTGAGTCGTGATGAATGAATCACAGGTCACCTTTGTAAGGGAAAGAAAACAGGACCCGTAGAACAAAACAAACATTGGAACTTGAAAATGGCCTTTGGGGCAAGTAGTGGGCCACCTTTGAATAATTTGTATCAAAAAAATATTTTCAAAAAAGCATTGTAGAATGGGGGTCTAAGGTAAAACATATTCAATGTCATGCAAAGTAGGATACAAAGTTAAGTTGCACGTTTATAATATATTAAACTTTAGTTCTTAAATTAAAAAAAAATGAAAGTAAAAAACAATGAAAGGCCATAGTTTCAGTGGCCAATTCAAAAAATGTTTGATTCGTCTTTTACATAGTGTGGATGAGCACACATCTTAATGACTCTAACTTAAATATCCAAATCAAATGCTTACAGTGCACACCAGTCTGAGGCCGGTGACGGTAACAGGTCGTTCCAGCTCGCCCTTACATGTCGAACAACGCCGCGAGCAATGAGGATCTTCCAAGTGAGCAAATAAAAGTGAAGCATGAGTGAAACTCATCAAAGCATCTGTTGGTTATAGTGGCACAACCTGCGTTGGCCACGCACCTTCGATCCAGCAGGCCCTGTAGCCTGTATGAAGCTTTAGGGGCCAGGTGTTTTGGGGAGGTCGGCTCAGGGGAGGGGCAGGTGTGCGGGTAGTCCGGGTCCGGTGTCTGAGAGTAACCCGTTCCTCTGTAATTTCTTCTGCTTCATCCTTCTGTTCTGGAACCACACTTTGACCTGCGTCTCACTGAGCTGCAGGGCACCGGCGACCTCCACCCGTCTGGCCCTCGTCAGGTACTTGTTGAAGTGAAACTCCTTCTCCAGCTCTGTCAGCTGCTTGGTGCTGAAGCTGGTCCTCGGGGTCCCAGTCACTGTGGGACGGCCATTCATACAGATGCTGTTGCCCCCATTGTCATGGCCGAGGCCCGAGCCAATGATGCTCAGCCCACAGGTCAACCGCATCCCGGCTGAGGAGGAGACAGGACATGAGAGCACTTTGTCAGGAAAATCAACCAGATTACTCACAAAAAAGAAACCTCAATATCATTTTAAATGAAATTACCCACAACTTTAGCTGAGAGACTATCGGAATCAGAATACCTTATTCATCCCCAAAACAGGCTATTTTCTGAAATAATAACCTGTGCAAAATGTCATTGCGGAGCCCCAGAGAGGTCATAGAGAGAAAATGTGTGTGTGTGTGTGTGTGTGTGTGTGTGTGTGTGTGTGTGTGTGTGTGTGTGTGTGTATACAGCAAAGCCACGATTTACTAATTCATGTATACAAGATGTTATTCGTGGCCCAAGTTTAATTAATTTGTTCCCATGTTTTGGTTAATTCATGCACATGAGTTAAATAATTTCAGTCGTGCACAGGGCCAACTCATTCACTTCCCAGATCAATAACTCCTAAGTGAAACATTGTTGAAACACAAACAATGCCTCTTTTCTACCGTAGTAAGGTAGACAATGAGCTACAACCCCATTTTCACCAAAATGATCCTACCTCCGAGCTGGACAAATAACATTGGTCTCTATGTACAGCCAGCTGTGAGAGGAGTGTGCAGGGACTGTCTAAAAAGCGCAGCGCCGAAAAGAAATACTTCTCAGAAATAATTTCACTAGTACCATCAACTCCAGTTCAACCACAAGGGCCTCCTGTTGGTTATAGTACAACACTTAGTTTGGGAAAAGAGGCTTTTGCATAATTTTGGTAAATTTAATTATTCAATAACTTCACTCTTATACAGTGTAGTGTCCCCAAAATCAATTCACACATCAACGGTCCCCTGTTGGTTATACTATAACACTTAGTTTGGAAATTTTGCTTTTGCATAATTTTGGGGACACCACACTGTATAAGATGGTAGTTACTGAATATTTTTCCCAAAAATAAAATTCTCCAAAATGATGCAAAAGCCTCTTTTCCCAAACTAAGCGTTGCACTATAACCAACAGGAGACCACTGATGTGGAAAGTGATTTTGGGGACACTATAAGATTGAAGTTATTATCGCTTTTTTGGCGCTGTACTTTTTAGACGGTCTCTGTGCACTCGGCTCACAGCCGGCTGTACATAAAGACCAATGTTATTTGTCCAGCTCAGAGGACGGCAGGTTTTGGTGAAAATATAGCTTGCTGTCTACCTTACTAGGGCATCGTTTGTGTTTTAACAACGCTTCGCTTATGAGTTATTGATTCGGGGCATGAACAACTTAGCCTTGTGCACGACCAAAATCATTTAAATATTTAATTTGTGTGCACGAATCAACCAGAACGTGGGAATTAATTAATTAAATTGAGGCCACCAATTACATCTCATGTACACAAACTAGTAAATTGTGGCCTCGATAACTTGGGTACCAGAAAATGAATGATACACTATTTTTCATTCCTATTCTAAAACATATTCAAGTAATATAAAGTAATAAAATAGAATATAAGAAATGTTTAAATAGTCATGAAAACTTTTTCTAAGAAAATGCATTTAAAAGAATAGGGCCATATGCCCGTATAAGTGCTTGACGACATTATGTCATCTCTAATTTCACGAAGGTATCGATTTTAGCAATATCAACATAGCTTGCAAAAGGTTTTTTTGGTGTTAAGACCGGTGATGGTTATTTGCTCGTCATTTGAGTGTTTTGCTAAATGAGTGCTTCATAGCATAACAGAGTGCACTGTGGACATTTGGAAACTAAAATACAGTAAAAGAAGTCTTCAACAATTCAAAGTAGTCTCGTAAAACAATAGCTATTTTCATCAGTCATTCATGTGCCTTTGGCCTTCGACAGTTAAAGTTGGAAAATCCTCTCTCCCTCCACCGCTCTTTTTTTTCTTCCCTCCTTTTTTTTTTTGCCTTGATGGCAAATGTTTCCATTTTCCCCTCGGAGGTCTCAAGGTTACACATTAAAGTATCATCTAGGCCGCTTATGCGCAAGCAATGGCAGAGACCGCAGCTATATCTTGATTGCGCCATGTTGCTGACAATGTGGGTGGAAGTCAATGTGTCTGTGGAGCAGAGACGGTGTGCTGCTGCTGCTGCTGCTGCTGCCTGATGGAGTCCCTAAGCCAGGTGTGTGTGGCACCGTCTCGCCCACAATTCACAGCGAGGAAGGTTAACAGGCCTCTGGCCACTTTGGAAAGCACAGCAGAAGGAAAGGTCAGTTGAGAGGATAAATGTCGACATCCATGTTTCAAGAATATGAATGTCAAGGTTACCTAGCCTGGAATAATAAAGAAGTGAATATAAAGAAGCAATGCGGAGAAACAGTGCGTAATTAACCACTTTTGGGAGAGCGAATCACACGCGCGCTCTGATTAATGGCTTCAAAGATAATAGAATTGATGCCGGCCAGAAGGCATAAAAGAATCAAACTAAATATTTGAGGAATGACTTGCACACTTAAAAATAGCCAGCCAGCACAGGGAATAGCAGGGCCTTCCAAGCCAGGGAGAGGGGAAGAAGAAAAGGGATAGATCGATACACATTGCCTCAGTCATCTGGGCATCCAGCCCACAGTAATTCAGGTGCTGTCAAAGCCTAATTGAAGAATGACGCACTGGGAGTATATACACTGAGCCAGGAGATCAGGTTACAGAGGATTTCAGGGGGCCTTTCTATGTGGAACAGTATGGCAGACTTCGTTTTGTGCCAAGACCAATACAGCCTCCAAAGGAATGCAGGAATGCATGCGTTCACTGATGACACTCTTGCACGTAACACAGTAGTACTAATGAAATACTCCTACCCACATGATCCCCCTCAGAGATGCACAGAAAGGTGTTGCAAGGATATATGTGGTAGTGGTACGGACAGGAAGTGAATGTGTGTGTGTGTGTATGTGTGTGTATAAAGCCCACAAATTTGTACCAGATGTTTGTTTGTTTTTTTTGTATTTGTGCTAGACAGGTCACCTTTCGAGTTAGCGCTCAATGGCATCAACAGAAAGACGTTTACCCGGCAGTGTAATGTGCACATCGCTCACATTTCAAATGGGCAAGGACATAATCGAAACTTAGACGTTGCAAAACTTCCCAGTCATGGTCCCCACCGTCACACTTGTTCTTTTACTTCTAATCGTCTACGATAACCGCCACCTATTGGCTGCTAAAACTGAACGTTGCATTAAGGATATCTTGCTTACAGTAGATAGCCGAAATAACATGATGACCCCCCAAATCTCTCTCCATGCAAAAACGTGTGGAACCCAACCAATGCAGTTTCCAATCTATAAACAGGCATTATTGATGAGATGAATGAATTAAAATAAATTTCAAATGAAAACTAACATGTATCTTTCATGTCAGTATTGCTAAGGCTTTTCCGGGCTGCCTGCCCAAGACTCATCAGTCAGGCCGATGATGATCTGTGACAGCAGTTATGTTAAAAAGGTGGAGACATGTAAAGGTGCTGGAACCTGAAATCAATATACAAGGCTTCCATTACAAACAGACAACTAATCAATAGTCAGGGCTCACAAGAATAAGTTTTACTCAGTTTCCTCTGAATTTCGACAGGCAGTGTCCTGGCAGGCCTACATTAGGGTAGGCTGTGTAACCAGTCCCATCGTGTTATTTCTCAGAGGAAATACGTGCCGAGGCTGCAGAGGCCTCCTACTGTGCCATGCCCTTCCTGCTCACGTCGTCTCAACCCTGCTCCGTTTCATCGCAGCGAGGGTGGAGCAACGTAATTTGATAAACTGGCAGATTTATGGTTTATCAGGAGCCCTTTGCTAAAATGCCAAATCAATGCGTATCTTTTTTTACCCAAATTCTGGCATCGAATTCGCAGTTTTGGCGGTCAGTCAGGCTCTTAACGTGCGTTGGAGGAGAGTCGAGGGCGGAATTACACATCTAGCTCGGTTGTGGTGTGTCGGTATGGTTAGTACGCGCAGTGACGCACCGAACACGTCAGCCTGCCGAGAAAACTACGAAAACTTCCAGACGACGTCCGTAACTACTGTTTGTACGCATCTTACGAGACCGGGCCGGTGTTAGAAACCAAACGCTATCTTGTTCGTAACAGCGGGATGAAATATATTTAACATACTGAACACCTGAAGTGAAACGAATGCGCGATCGGTAGCCAAAAAAACAAACAAAAAACGTACCCGTCCGATGTGGACTCCTCTTCACTTTCATCCACTCAAAAGTTTGGCTCATTTCATGTAGACCAGCTATGTCACACGGAGAGTCCAAGTCAGCCGAGCTGCCCACGACAGCGACGCGAATCTCGGGCCCGTTGCGTGAATAGATTTGAACGTGCTGGCGAAGTGACCCAAAAGCGGAGCGCGCCTCGTTGTTGTTGCTTGACGCGCGGTGTCCAAGTCCAGCGCAGCGTGCAGGAGCACGGGGGAGAGGGGGCAGGCCGGTGGGAAGACGCTCTGAGGGCTGTCCGAGAAGGCGCACACGGTCGCCGTCCTGTCGGTTGGGTTGGCTAAGTGCCGACGGGGAAGCGGGGAAATTTCCGAGGCCGCTCCGAAGTCCCCCTCACCCCGAGTCCTGAGTTCAGGATGAGTTCTGTGGTCCGGGTCCCCGTTTATGACCTCTCTTGCTTGGTAGCAGCCCGCGAACAGCGGGCTACTCTCCCCCTCGACCGTTAACTCTTGATAGGAAGTCATTATCACCTATACGCCGCATAATCATTGGACAGGGTTGCAATTCGCGGCCGGCCTCTCATGCAATCCAGTAACGCATGGTCAGACGGCTGGAAGACCGCATGGGGACATCCCTATAGTGGGCAATCGCAATCTCAGATTGATGGAGATGACGTGCCCTCTTGGTCTTGGCCAATAGCTGGACATCTCTGTCCTCGGCGAAAACAACCAAGAATAAGCAGAGATAGCAAGTCGATAACTCATTAAAGGTCAACATTTTAAATATGCCCTATTGTGAAGAAGAGTCCTGGGAGATAGCGTGGTGGCGCAGGGACATTTACACAGGAAGAACTTGGCGTAAAGTCATCTGTGAGTGGTGGTCCCTCATGGGCCTCGCTATGCTGCTGCGTATGAGGACATCCAATGTGTTTTCCCACTTCTGTGGCCAAATGCACACTGCAGTTAAAGACTGTCACTCACATCAATCAGTATAATGTCAATAACTGTTGTGTTGACATTGGTATTATGTTGTCTTTTAGGTCAAGTATTTCATTAAGATACTAGGATGCTATTATGGTGTCGTGATTAACGGCAGCACCCAGAAGACTCTTGTCACAGATGAATATTCATAATGTAGGCCTGCAATAATGTAGCGAATGGATTATGCAAATTGGGGTAGGCGTCTTGACAATCTGAGACCCTCTTTAGTAAAGGGCTTGGGTCATGTGGAAGGCACACTTAATGGGTTCAGAGGTCATGACAGATGGTATTTAGAGGTTCAGTGGCAGCAGATTCCTAATTAGCCTCGAACAAATACAAAATGGCTCCGAGCAGAGATCAAGACGTTGTTGCTGACAAAACAGGACACGTTAATTCCCATTTAAGTTTATCGTCTCTCGTATAGTCGATTAACATTAACAATTCACTTTTATTAGCAGCTGCAAATGTTAAATATTAACGTTTATTAAGTAAAATATACGTTGCAGATGGTCTAATGGCACGTTAGCAATGTTATGAATGGCCACTTCCAACAAATCAACGGGTCTAGTCCGGGACAATTCACCTTGTCATACTTTTCAACACGACATGTGTTAAAATGTGTCATTGGCAGCACAACGTGTTGCTATTAAAACACGCAAGATAAGTGAGACAATGTAACACAAGACGTGTTGTCCTAAGCTGGACACGCTGGCGTGATCAAATAACACATACTTGAGGGTTCAGAGCTGTTGAGTAAACTAGCGCGCCATTAACCATCCCACTACTTAACCCCGCGCTCCGGCACGTTAACAGCGCGGGCAAACAAGGCACTCTTCACACCAATCCATCTTTATTCTGCTATCAGAGCAGATTTAACGAAATATAAGAGACTATATTCTCCATGGAACTATAGAAATACACACACACACACATATATAACATATAATATATATATATATATATATATATATATATATGTGTGTGTGTGTGTGTGTGTGTGTGTGTGTGTGTGTGTGTGTGTGTGTGTGTATATGATAAATAAAGAAATAATGTCAAGGTACTTTCTGGGTAGCAGGGGTTTTTATGTTTTTGGTGGTGACCTACTTTAGCCGGAACACAAGCATCATCAGTACACGTCTCGCAAATGTTCCCTCTTATTGGAAAGAACAGGATTTTTCCGGACCCGTGATATAATAATTCTTACTTGATTCCAACAGGGTCGATAGTCCTGCGCCGCATTGCCTTCATGTAATCGAGCTTATATTTCTGTTTTCAGTGCAGTCTGAATAGGTAAAATAATAATAAAAAAATAAAAAATAACACGTTAATTTTTTTTGTCGACCTTCTAGAAGATACGAGATATAAAAAAAACATTTTCACGTAATTTGGCTCAAGTTCGTTCATTAGTTAGGCAGAAACCCTGAAAATAATTGTATCATATTCAGAATTTTTTTCTTTACTTTTTCTTTTGGACGAAGAGGGATAATATGAACGGTTTTCTCTCTTTTTCTTTTTTTTTACTGATGTATGTTTAATTTCTATTAATTCGAAATTACTAATACATCTGAAAGTTGAAAAAGATAAATAAATATAGGTTGTTATTATGATGATGATGAGGAGGAGGAGGAGGAGGAGGAGGATTCTCATTATTAATCCAAACCCTAATGATAATAACAGTAACAACAACAACAACAACAACAATAATAATATTAATAATCATAATAATAATGATAATGCATCTTTTAAGCTGTCCCAAAATAAACATTTTGCAAGAACAACATCGCTCAAGAGACAACAATTTCTTTCTGCTACCATCATTTTAACAATATTTTACACGGCTTTAAAGTCTACAGTAATTACGAAACAATTCTCCGTAATGAACAACTTCTAGCTGCACTGGTCCAACACAGAGATACGGCCCCAGCTGGAGGACTTAATGGAATTCTACAGGCAGCGATGTGCTGAATGACTGAGTGCAACATATCCCTTCCCTCCATGCATTTGCATGGTACACTTATCCATCTTCATGTCAGCTCGGAGGTTACTCAGGGTTCACACGCTGGCTTGTTTCTCTCCTCTACACTCAATAAATAAATCTCTGCAGCTTTCTGTTTACTGCCTGAATATAAATTTGTTTGCAGTCGATCGAAGACCTGTGCGGAGGTATTAGAAATTGTATTTCTGTAATGGCTTTCAGCAAGGGGTGGGGGGGGGGCAAGAAGGGGTTTGCGGAGAGGGAATAAAAAAAAAGAAGAAGAAAAAAAAAACAGGTGTAAGCAATCTCTCCTCACCCATATGCAAACGAATAATAAAGTAGATGAATAAATAGATAAATAATCCAGTGAATGAATAGCAGCCCCAGCCAATCGAGAAGCGCGGAATCATTCAAACCACATTTAAAACTAAGTCACCTTTTTATCTCACGGGACAAAGACTCCGATCTGTGTTTGTTTCGGGAGGGGAAAGGTGCCATATGTTTGATTTGCATATTTGAAGCGTTTTCCACATCGCTGCCTACCACCTTTGAGCAAATGAAGTTTATTATCACATTTAGCACAGAAAAAAACAAACAAAAAAACCCAACCTGCTCTCTGTAGCGTCCTGCTCTGACTGGACAGCTTGTATCCCCATGTTGACAAATCTGGGGGATACAAGCTGTCTGACCGAATCCACAATGAGGACATACTCATAATTATGACAGGTAGTTGGTTTTAAGTGAAATGGGAATTACAGCCACATAAATGAATTTAAATGATCCTGACCAGATTTTCAGTACTATTAACACAGTAACCAGAGATAGGCCCATTCTGCTGATGGTCTCTGGATGAGTGAACACTGTACACACTAGGCTGCCACACTTTAACCCTGAAACTTCCCCCTTTAGAAGTGATCGCAGCAGTTTTCCATCATGATCTGCCCGGCAATACCATTGTCTCTATTGTTATCACTGGAGGTGAGGTAAACATGGAAGCACTTGGGTGGCTGAGAGAATATTGACTGATGCTAATTTGTTTGCCTCCATGCTCTGATGTGTGTCAATAGAAAGCTGAAGCCCTGGGATCATGGCGGACATGCTAGGATTACCTCGGTTTATATTGACCCCTCACCCTGCTGACAGTGGTTCGTAATGATGCTCCTTCGGCTGCCGCTGACACCAGACCCTTGTCTAACCCTCCAACACTGTCAGGCCTCATTATTTGTCATCTCTCGACCCTCACAAGGGCGCGAATTAACCGGTGTTGACAGATGACTGTCACCGCCAACCAGAGGGGTCATTGCCGTTAATGCAGTGCTGCACTGATGTATAGGACAGAGGCCTGATGGCCATAAACGATACAACCCTATCACCCAGCTCAGTGTCATCGAGGCAGTGTCATAGAGGTATGAGGTGGGGTGGGGGTTGGAGGGTCCGGGGGGGTTTGCAGATGGATACTGTCGCTGAGGCGAAGAAGCAGAGGAACAACTGAACACAGATATTCAAGTGTGACACAATGACCATTTGAAAGATGGCCATCCATTTGATTGATGGAGCATGTCAGTGTATTACAAATATTGACGTTTTTGAAAAATAATGATGTCAGAGACGAGATTTGGCTCGGATGTTTATCCGGCCCACACAGAATCCGAAGAAGACCATTTGAAAAAAATCTCAACCATGTGAAATTCGGACAACTGTCGTTGCTCTAACGTTGAACACTATGAAATCAGCCCCAGTAAATAATCATATAGCTTATGGCCCGGGACATTAAAGATAACTGCATTCGGCACTGGCTACAGCAAAATGACAATGAAGCAATACCTCGCTAACACCAGGGCTATCCACCAATAGCCTGTGGTGTGTATGGCAGCACTTCACACACACTCGGTGAGCCAAGAGGCTTCGAGTCTGCAGAATCCCAAACATCATGACAACAAGCCATCAGTCATCGGGCCCCGAAGCTGCTGTGCACACTTGTGTGTTTCCGGAGTTCTTACTGTGGGAAATGAGCAGGGTTAAACATGAAACAGGAGGAAATGTTTATCATTGCAGTGCACAGTATAATATTTTCCCTCAAATAGCATTGTCTTCACCATAGGAAGGGGGAATCAGTCTAAGAATGCCTTTACAGTTGTTTTTTGTTTTTCCCCCAGCAATGGTGTATATTGAAACTCCAGATCAATTAGCCTGCTGGATTTTCTCATGAAGTTTTAATGTCAGGTTGTAGCAAAGATAAATAAATAACAATGCTGCAGCCTAAAGCCTAAAGTTATCTGGCTATCTGTCAATCCACTTAAAGAAAAAAGAAAGAAAGAAAATGTGTAAGGTTAGACGGGCTGGGAGTACCAACAAAGACTAAGATATGCAGGAATAAATATCAAATGCGACGCATTTTGAGACGTCTTAATGCTTTGGATACCAGCCGATCCTCTCCCATCGGCGTGATAGCGGTGTCTCTAAAGGGCTCAGGGCTACAGATGTCCTTATGTTTATGACCCGTGTGGTCCTTAAGATATATATCCATGAGGCCTTTTTTTTTTAATGCAGGAATAACCCAAACTGATGGTGTGCATTGATTACATGCTGTATGATAAAGCCATTGGGGGTCCAATTATTCTTGCGTGATCAATAATGATCAGCAGGTGACATTTGCCAGGGAGACTATTGTGATTATAAGTTAATTCATTTGTCTGGCGGGTTTCAGAAACTGGGGGAAGGGGAGCCCCCCTCACACACACACACCCCCCTCACCCCCACCCACCCCACCCACCGCAGGTGACTCCTCCACTGCGTGCAGCTGAGACAGTTTCATCACCAAACTTACCTTTTTATTGTCACCGATCATCCTTAACTGGGAAGAATTTAAAATGTCATTGATCTTGATAATGCTGCGGCGTAATATGACAGTAACAGTTGTATGAGATTCAGGAAGTCAAATTTGCGAGATTGATGAGTCGTAGCAGGTGAGTTATAATCCATCTACCTGAGTGATGCTGCTCAGGCCCCTGTTCCACACCAAGGAGCAGACAAATAAATACAAACCCATAAAGGTGACACAGGAAATTGATACTTAACAATAATCTTGAGCAACAAGCACCCGGAGAGAGACCGGTGGGCAGGAGGAGGTACAGCCGAGCGGGGAAGAGGGAAGGCTGAGAAGGTTAATGGTTATGAAATGAACAAAACCCGCTACGGGACATGCATAAAAGTTCAGAACTTTGCACATCCCAACAGCATATAGCATGCGTCGATCCCTTTTCTGTGCCTTGAGAGGCTCATTACAGCATGCCGCGTATTCATTTTGGAAATCATTTCATCAGCGTAATCCATCAGTCGTCCGTTGCGTGAGTTCAAATTTCAGACGCGCACACGAGTCGGTCCTAAATCGGATTATTTTATAGGCGAAGGTGTCGAGATGACTCGTAATGTCAATCAGCCGAGGAACCTCACTGTTATGTCTGTAATTATTTTGTAAGAGAAGACTTTTTCTTGTATTTCATTCGGCAATAAAACAATTTCTCTTTCTTAGGCCCATCAAAAGCAGGGTTGACCAATTCTTAATATATGACGGATAGACAGTTAAAGGTTTTTTTTTTATGGTAATATGACATGCTCAAGGCATTGCGGTTATTATTTCAGCAGAAAATGTTCTGGAAAAATACTTTTGATCTGTACGTCTTTGTCGAGCACACAGCGGCTCTGTTTCGTGGCAGCTGAAACACTGTATTGATGTGTTAGGCATACATCCAGTGTTTCCCTAACCCTAACCCTGAAATCAGCCCCATGACAGCTGCGAGTGGTGGAAAACAGCCCGATGTGAAGACATGATGCAAAAACTCAAAATTGCCTTAACACCGTAACCAAAGCTATTTTCATGGCATCACGGCAGAAATCATTTATCACATCAGTGATACAAAAGTCCGCTTCTGCTCTGATCCTGTCAGTTATAGCCTAAAATAGTAAAAACCCAACAACAACAACAACAACAAAAAGAAGAGCAGAAAAGAACATTTGGTTGTTCAGTAAACCTCCTAGCAACACAGTTATCTCCAAAGTGGGGACAAAGTGGGGGGAAGGGAAATAACTCTCCAGTAGCTACCCGATCTGATATCTCGCTAACTCAGTGTTGGAACCAAAGCAAACTGTTCACCTTGCAGTGGGGCCCTTGGGGGTGGGATGGAGGGAGGATTATTTGACCCTTGGGACCCTCCTTGACCCCATCTAGAGAATTACTGCACTCCGGTGTGGTTTCTCCTGGCTTTTAATGTCTGGAAGGAGAATGTGGAGGGCAACCAGAGGTAAAGGTCCTATTCAGCTTTCTCTCATTTCAGGCACCATTAGCATCATAAATCACACAGAACATGCAAGAATGCTAGGAATCCCATATTGTCTGGCTGTTTCTTCTTCAACATCTCTCTCTGTCTCTCTATCGCTGTCTGTCTCTCTATCAGTCTCTGTTTCTGTCTCTATTTCTATCTCTATCTCTGTCTCTGTCTTGTCTCTGTCTCTGTCTCTCTATTTATCTCTGTCTTTCTACTTGTCTCTGTCTCTCTATTTATGTCTGTCTCTGCCCCCCCACTGTCTCTTTCTCTCTGCAGGTATAGCCAAAGCAGAATCTCTCTGTAAGAGTGTTCAAAGCAATGTATTGTTTCCTAAACCTGTTAGGCGAAGTTCTTAATTTCCACTCTTTTTCTTTCTTCTCTCCTCCCTTCTGTTTTTATGTTTTTTTTCCTCTTCAAAGGTCATTCCCTTCACCACCAAAGTGTTGTCCTTAACACTAGCATGCAGACGTTGTGAAAACCACAAATGTGTTTAAATCTAAAATTCTTCACTTACACCTCACTGAGAACTGTGTCAAATAGTGACCACGTGATTGCTGATCCACAAAATGATTAGCCAGTAAATTAACACCAGGCGGTTCTTCTATCCGGCACCACAGAGGGGTTTAGACTTCCTCTCACCTCCTCCATCTCAGAGCTGTCAATGCTTTTCTGTGTCAGTTCATTTACAGTAAGGTTACAGATATAAAACTGTCAACATGTCAAAAAAAACAGTGTGGGGTTTAGTTTAGATTATTGATATTAAGGGTTACTTCATCAAGCCTATTAGAAGCTGCAGGTCCTTTGTCGTGGTTGTGATATATGTCTACCTTCAATGCATGCAATGATGAATCACTAGAGAAACTGTGACCCACTTCTGTCAAGTAAATGCAGAATGTCCCATGTGCATAAATTAGCACAATGAGACTAGAAACCCTACAATCCAAAAAGTAGAAGGAAATGACACATGACATCGATTGAGTTTGCCACTCGGGAACCCACCTCAGAACAGCACGGCGGATGCTGTTGATGAAGCTTTCCACTGTCCCATCACTGGCTTTCAAGTGATATGCCGTCATTACTGATCAAACTCAGTAGTCTGTTGTGCCCTGTGGACTGCTGGAAGGGTTTTTTTAGCCATGCGACTAACATGCCCCCTGACATGGGGACCAGCCCCAACTTGCAGATCTACAATTTGGCAATTGAAAAGGCAAGGGCTGGGAAGGAGGAGGCAAGAGATCTTGTCATGGCGCCCAGTGGGTTCAGAGCTTGCGGTTGGAGCGCTGGAAAGACTGCCTTGTCTCTATGATTAATGGTGGGGAACATGGAGGCAGGCAGCAAGGGAGAGCCTTGTGTGGCAAGATTGTGCAACATGAATGCAGAATATCACTGAGTTCTCAATGAATCTAAAGCATGCCTTAATTTGATTAAAAAAACTTCGCCTTTTTTTCACTCGGGGCATAGTCCAGGGCTCTTTAATCATAAACTATTACTTGAAAAGAATGTAATTCTGATAAGCAATGAAAAAAAGTAAACATTACACAAGGGCTACAGTTTTCCACAATGCTTTTATTAAGCGTGTATATGACATCTCAATTAATCAAGAACAGTATCAAAGACTTAATGTTTCCCTAAAATGCTGTAACCAAAATATAACATCAGTCAATATGAACATTCTGTGCAGTTGACGTTATGAATTTTTACTCAAATGTCCTTCTATTTACAGTACATAACCACAACATATGAAAATTAGGCCTCACATGAGACTTATAAATCAACCATAGGAGAACCACCTACCTATTGTCAGACCAAAGAGGGACATACAAAATTGACTCCTAGTATGAATAAAACTTGCATTTAACATGCCCAACAATCCCAAAGTTAAAAGTCAAAAATTTACACAAAAAAGCACCACATGTGATTACTGTATTGCTCATATATATCTGCACAGATCAGATGAAAAATCAAAACGTGTTGTGCATACAATGTGTAACATGGCCAGAAAGTGTTAAGCTATTGTAGGACTTACCACCCTCAATCTCTGTGACTGAAACCCAATTATGTTTCTGTGGCTACCATGTAATTAAAGTTCATATGATCAAATTAAGTGTTCTCTGAAGAGTAGTGGGATATGTTACACAGGGGGCTCAATCCAAGGATGTTAATCATTTCTCTAACAGTCTTTCACATGTAAGTGACAGTGGATGTATCAATGGGATTTTGATAAGAGGAGGGACGGGCATTACTGCGCCCTAGGGTCATCCTTGGAGCGACTGCATGGTGATAACTACTATCTATGGTGATACAGGGTAACTGTGGACTGGCTGCGACAGATGGAGTATTGCAGTTCATCTGGGCTAGGTCCACAGAGTTAACAGGGATATATTGGCTGCTGTTGCCCTCATTGTGAGAATTGAATGGGGGAGACATGTGCCCAAAATCCATAAAGTGCATTACTGGGGAGGAGGAGGATGAGGACATTGTGATGAGACATGCACCTGGAAACCGCCGATGGCCTTCACATGAGCTCAGGTTGAGAGAGGGGTCATGGTTGTGTGTGGCCTGGTGGGATAGCCCGGCCAGCGTTCTCTCCTTGTGTTCCCTCTTGTGTCTCATCCTGCGGTTCTGGAACCAGATCTTGACCTGGCGGTCAGTGAGCTGCAGCCCTGCGGCCATCTCAAGCCGGCGGGGCCGACACAGGTAGGGGCTGAAGTGGAACTCCTTTTCCAACTCCAGCAGCTGGCTGCTGGTGAACGCTGACCTCTCCCTCCTAAAACTGTGTCTCCCTCTGCCTGGGAGGCCTGCCTTCGCCCCGCCAATGACTGATGCCACAGAAAGAGCACAAAGAGAAAAGGACATAAAAAGGAAGTGTCACATTAGCTAACAAAGTCAATCATGAAAGGTAGAACGTCACGAGAAAGGCCTTAACTAAGATCAAGTGCAAGTGAGACCCAGTGGTACCGCTTAACCAATCACCCTAAGAGAAAGGTAGCCCCCTAAACCCTTCCTTTGTACTGAGTAATGTGTGAGACACTTTACAAGACTGGATGTCTTTTGTGTCATATGTTCAGGGAAAGTTACCTCCTGAAGAAACAGTCTATGGGGGAACATCTGACGACGCTATCGCTGTCTGACAGGCCACATTAATCACGGCTACACATGGAAGCGAACCTGTCAAAACCCCATCTAAGTCACTTAAAAAGTACCTTGGGACCACCACTGAAAATAACCACCATTTTAGATCCCGTTAGACATGTATATGAGAGCTACTAAGTCTCTCGGTTGATGATAATATACAGAATACAGGTATTAATGGAAAAAGTGGCAGTATTAAACTGTACTGCCCTGATTTTTATTAGGTGTGGCTAGCTACCTTTACATGCTGCTAACCAAATATAAAAAAAATGTATGTAAAATATTAAAGTGGATCCTCTGAAATATAACAAATTGTCATTATATTTGACCCACAATGACAGAAGACACAAGTTCAAAAGGTAAAAAAAAATGGTTTGAGTAGTTTCTATGTTTCTTTAACATTAAAGGGATGATTATGTACATGAAATTATATGTGATAACTATGCTAATGCAATATTTAGACTCATTCGTATTTACTCCAGAGAGACAGCAAATGGTGCAAATCAATGTCACAACAGAGAATATCCCGTGCATATGATAACTTTTACTACTGGGGTAATTGTTAGAATACATGTTTGTAACTAAACCTCAACAATTCGCTTAAAACACTATTTGACTCCAGCGCTTTTACACAACGGTTGGTCAGAAATCAACGTCTGTATCTTATACCTCACCTGAAAACATGCAGAAAAAAGTGGAACAGAATTACCCGGTTCATTTGAGTCAGCTGTCCTTGGATTCATCCAGGGAAAGATTAGTCCTGGGCAGCAGATGGCGGATGGACTGCAGCTTCTGCTCTTGATGTCCAGCTTGCCCTTGTCATGCTGGTGAACCAGAGGGTCCAGCGGGCATCTTAACCGTTCAGCCGAGCTCAGCCTGGACCTAACAGATTCAGAAGGGGTCATTATTCGCCGATTAAGTTGCGCGAGTCGGCCTACGCCTCCATTGTATCCCGCGCTTAATTTTGGCACTTGTCCAGAGCTCATAGTAAAATTGTTGCTATGCAGTTGCAATGGGAGAGTCTGTAGGGGGTCCACACACTCAGCTCATCTAATATTCTCAAAATAAACAAGTAATCCCCTAACAGTGGGCAACAAAGCATAGGCCTGTGTCTAATAACCGATCACAATTAACCTCAACGTACCAAAGCATAAAGGGAAGGGGAGTTTGGAAATAAGCATGTGGAACATCTGAGTAATATTTACCAGAAGGGTGCCACGGTCACGTGCTGCCATCGTCCAATGACAGCGCTCTGGAGTTGCAAAATAGTCTGCAGGCAACTTGGGGTGCCCAAAGAAGCTCGGGCGATATTTCTTCAGCCAGCCTGGGGGATGAGAACATGAGAGAGCATGAGTAACGGGCAGTGGCAGTCTCATCTGCCCCGCAATCCGTGACAGACTGCGAGAAAGGCAGACACGTGTTTGCTTATATGGTGGCACAAGAGAAAAGAGAGCGTTCATTTGTATAGGCTGTACCGCACGCCTCGTCAAAAAGAAAACAACAACAACCCTGAATGTTTACTTCTTGTGAGAGTGTGAGTGTTTTGGCAGGACGCTGTTTTTGGTTTTTAGAAGAGCCCGGCGCTTTCAACGGCATCTCCTGAAAATGTCGTGGTAGGTTTTCGTGAAACGCAGCGCGACGAGTCAGTGCTGCGTCGTGCTGGTGAGAAGTCTGCTCTTCACCACAACTCGGTATTTCTCTCGCATCGTTTTGAACGTAAGATGTCAGAAAACGTGTTGCTCTCCATTAAAGACGTATAACCGTGTTTATTGTGGTATGTTCATTGATTTTACGCTTTCACTTACATATCGGTGTAACTGCTTTTGCTCTGAAAAAAGAAATCAGCGTTTTTTTTCCTTCTTGAATTCATTTGGAGCGACTCACCCGGCTTTCTTTTTTTTAAACTGGTCAACTTGCCTTTTTCCCCTGCTTATTTTGTATACTGGAATATAGCCTTCGACTAATAGGATTCACTGGGAGGGGGCAGACAAAGGGGTGACAGTCATTGCCACACGAAGACAAAGGGGGCCATCATTGGAGAATTCTCTGAATGTACAGAGAGTACAAAAGAGTGTACAGTAGCATACATTTGCATAATCAAGCCATCACACCAGTTTTACGTGGCCCTTTTGTAGTCTCTTTCGGACAACTTTCATAGCCTATATGGACATTTTCGGTCGCAATTCTCACCTATATTCATCACGTTTGCATAGATGAAGAGACATGGAAATGCATTAACCCCCCCCCGCCCCCCCATGCCAATTTAAACTTTCAACACAATGTAAGGCATTGGCTATACGAAATACCAGTAAACATGCATGGTGCTGCAGTAGAGTCGACTAAAGTATGGATTTCACCACGTCATCCCAAATCCTCTTGACCCTCTGTTTCCCTCGGCCTTGTGGGCCAAACGCCACAGCTCGCGGGCCACAAACGAAACGTGTAAATACGACGTCGTCTAAATCTGAACGTGGTATGACGTAGCTGATGTGTGTTAACAACGAAAACGACGGAGCCACCGCAGTCCATCCGGATTTAAAACAGCGAATCCTCCACAAAATAATTCTGTGGGGTCGCCTTGAATGATGTGTCGTCATCAATCTGAGTCTAACCGGGCTATGGACATGGGATCCTTCTGCTGTCCGACCACAACAGAGCTGTGGAGAGAGCCCTCTTTACATGTCTCTCAGCACTGATGGATTATGTACCGAGGGTTGCATGGCTAGGAGAGGAGCCTTTCTTTTCTTTTCTTTTCTTTTCTTCTCTTCTATTTATACCCCTTATTGGCACCTTACACCTCGGTGCATGAATCAGGCCCGGCAACGTTTCATAAACATGAAAATATTCCGTTTTGTACAAAAAAAGAAAGAAAGGCAAACAACTTTTTAACGTAAATGATCTATGGCTTTGGTCAAGATCAAAACGACTAATGGTTTAAACTGTGTTATTATTATTATAATCAGTGTTTAAGTTAAAGTGAACCTGTATATGAGCCAAGGATCCCATACTACGTATAATTGATCAGTTTGTAAAATGGCGCTCTGATACCGTTGATCTCCATTCCGATCCTGTGGGGGGGGGGGGAAGTCCAAAGTTAAGAGCATTTTAACTAAAAGGCATGTATTGAGGTGTTGTTTATTTGTTTATTTCTACTACTGCCGTTCCCTCTAAGCTGAATGAGGTGGGGGTGGGGGTGGGGTAAAGTAATTAAATTCGTTTTGTTTTCCTTGAACACACTCACCGAATTGAAGATAGGATCTATGATATACTGGCTCAGCCGAGACCATAATTTAGCTCCTCCGCGCCTCCGCCACAATTCTCCGTGAACTCTGTGTGAACCGCCGCGACGGCGATAAATCATTTCCCTCTCGCGCACACAAAAAGCGCGCCGGTCGCTCTGGGTGTCAAGCCTCTCGCCATCCCTCCTTACCTTCTGCGCTCTCTGCCACGCTGACACCAACAACCAGAGAAACCATCCGTACACCCATAAGCAACGCAATGAAAGAGCCAATCTGAATATACCCTGCTCCGGAAAATGCAACGCAATTGTTTAAACAAGTTTGTTTTTTTGTTTTAACTTTCTTGCATGCGCAGGTTTCGGGGTAATCTTAAAATAGACAGCCCCTAACCTTTTGAACAACGCCTTTTCAACGAGCGACGAGTGCAGGGATCAGTTAATGTATTTCCAGGGGGACAGAGCCGGGCAGATAAGAGGAGAGCTGGGGGAAGAGGACGTTAATGGGCAGAGGATGCTGTCGGTTAAAACGGTGCATACAAATGGCCCTGTCTTGGCAGAGCAAGGAGAAGATTTATGGGCCCGGTGCCCTATATTGCTGTAAACAATGCACAGTGAAATGAAAGGACTGGAGTTCGCAGGGCTGCACTTCATAAGTGAGGAGAAGACGCACGTTGTCAATTTCCCCCAAAACACGGCTTGACTTTTTTTTTTTTGCGTAAGCATGCGCGTTTACACGGGCAATCCTCCATGTTGACATGTTATTAATTTGGGCCCGCTGCAGCGCCGCCCATTGTAAATCGTGGCCTGCCTGGGGAAGAGACACCCACAACATAAATCCTATAGCTTTTGGCTACATTATCACCTCGCAGGTTTGAATTTATAGTACAACAGTTTAGTTTCGCGCTATGCAGAGAGTAAGTAAATTCAGGTGCAAACGCCTTTTCAGCTTTGCACCTTTACCCCCAGGTTAGGACACGGTTCACCGGATGCGACCATATGTGATGGAGACGGGGTTTTGCCGGGCACACGTCCCTCCTCGAACGTGTTACTGACGGCCATAGCAGGGCAGCTCATTTAGAAATTGCTGCGATTTTACACAACAGCGTATACTCACTCCAACGCTGTTTGCGGAGGAGCGTGGGGTATTTTTAGATCCGCCGTTGACCATAGCGCCCCTGAAACTTGCACAGTATACTACATGCAACTGGTGGGGGCTGCTATAACGCACGTGAAAGCAGCTGGATAAGAAATCAAACGAGAAGCACGTTTCACGTTAACCACACGGAATAATGACACTGAAACGGTCTTGCATTGCCTATCTCCTGGTAGCTCCTGCTCATGAAAAGTGAACGAACATCATTAAAATAATAAAAGTTCATAACTCAGCCCGTTAACGGCGTTTGCCTAACAAGCGCCAACATTTAGTACGAAGGGGGAATTAGTCTAATTTCTGGAGGTCTGCAACGATGCAGCGGAAACACCAATTAAATGTGTTCTTCAAGCAACGCGTTAGGATGACACGGCGTAGCACGCGCGAGTCTGTCCGTCCTGTGACTTCCTGTGCGGCGTGATCCAAGTGTCCGCCAAGGGAGATCACGCCGCTCCGCACCGCCTTCGCTGTCTCCTCGAAAGTGTTGACAGCAAATCATCTCAACGGTGTAGTCACGTTTAGCTTTATGTAAATTAACTCATGCAAGCGCACGTGCTCCCTCGCGCTTTCCCGGAAACGCAGAAAAGAGGGCCGGTGCATCTGCTCCCTGGGGGTGAGAGGATGGGGAGCGTAGATTTACGGATTTATGACACACCCACCTCCGTCCATGCAAGAGCCCCATCCCTGGAAAATAGCAGCGTGACCCTTGTTTCAACTCGGAGCCTTCATGCAGCTGGCATGGCTGTAGTTTAAACACACTATAACCCGGCAGTAGTCTAGTCCCGGACTTCCACACCAACCAAAGTGGCCGAAGAAGGCTCGCACACCTGAGAGCGAGTGGAAACAATTTCGCTGAACTAAAAAAAAAAAAAAAAAAAAAAAAAACGAGTGGAAAATATTTCACTCGAATATCTTACCAACACAGACGATATACCAAATAAAAACTCTCAGCCATAGTCAGTAATTTCTGTTTTGTATTTGGTCTTTTTTTAAACAACTTGAAAGGTGTTTATGTAAGGTTTGTTTTTATGTCTTCCAGAGGAGATCCGGCGTGCCAGAGGCGCTCATAACTCACATGTGCCTGCAGCACTGGAATGTGAGCCCATATGAGATTCAGCCATGTCAAGAGAGAAGAAACGCAACAGCATGTTAACGTTAGGACGCTGTAGGTTGGCCCAGTGTTGAACAAGAGCACTACGATCCTGCCACGTAGCAACCCGGCGTCTGAAAAAGCTTTTAGCCCAAAGTGAAATGCTGGATCAAAGAAAAGGCAGAAAGCCCACCAGTGATGTATTTGGTGGTCCGGAACACAGTCCAGTCGTGCTGCGTCTGACCGGTTGAAAGGCAGGCCCGTGTGCATCTGAAGTGCATAGTTTTGCATGCTTAGAAAGCGATAACAGAAAAGTAAATACATCAAGTGCACGCTGAGTGTTTAGCTATTAGATATTAGATATTGAGAAAGTCAGAGCACGGGAATCTGTGTGTATTAACAGGTGACATGAGTGGGGATCGAATAAGGACATCATCTTCAACTAGATCTAGTTATTCCAGTGATCAATGCAACACGCTTATAGGCCTTATATTAAAGGCCTTAACACTAAAGGGGTCCACCAGTACGACAGGACATGTCATCGTCGTTCACAGAGCTGCTGGCAGGGCCATGTGGACTGCCTGCACCTGTACATAGCCTTTATGAGAAGCTTATCACACGTAGACTTGATTGGTCGTGCTTGTGCAACTATAAATGCCAAGAGGGTGTTGAGGGGTGAAATTATGTTGAATTTTCCCCCCACTAAGTAATGCCTGGGCTGTATAGCTTTGGTCATGGCCATAAAAAAAAAGAATAAGAAAAAGACTGGGCCCATTGCACACTTATATTTGCTTCTTTTTGATAACACGGCGCTCGGTGACGTTGGTCAAAGATTTGCCACTGCCCTCATTTTTTTATCAAATTAATATTAAAATTATTTATTTGTGAATTGCAGATGGCAGCTTTTGGTTGGTAATGAAAAAATAGCTACATCTGTGATCTATGTAATCATGTAGTCCACCAAGTAGCTGCAGAGGATAAAGGATAAAGGACACTGCCCAAACTGAGTTGTGGCTTGTTATTTACACATCAAATCACGTGCAACTTTGCTGGCTTCCCCTTCCTTCGTTCTGATGGAGGCACTGGTCTGACCCATGCTAACGCTGTTTTAGGCATCTTTAGAAATGGACATTTAATTGTGCATACACCATCTCAAATCTTAACTAATTTATTATAAAAATAAGTCTTATCGTACTGAAATTGATTATCAATTGGCTTGATTTTTTTTAACGTGAATTTAAAAAAAAGCCTCAAAGATATAGAAATATAAAGAAATTCAGAATCACACAGTGTTTTCCTGCTCTAAATTCCTATTGGGCAGATATCCCATAGAAGTCAAAGTACCAGAGGCTCCAAAGAGGATTTTTGGATTCTCTGCAAATTTGTTGGATGGTTACAAGAAGGAGACTTAAGAAGGGGACTGCCTGATAGTTCACCACCCTCCTGTCACTATACCAAAAAAAAAAAAGGAGAAAAAAAACCCAACACAAAGGGAGCAACACATGCAGAGATGCCCTTCCACAGGCCTCTTTGTAAGCGCATCACAGAAAAACCCACAAAGAAAACCCGAGGCCAAGGGGGGACCAAGCAGGGCACCCACAGAAGGTACACGTATAGAGAGACAGTCAGGTCACAGGGTTGGAAAGGTCGGCCAGCCAGACTGAAATGAGCCTAATGGGACAGAAAATGTGCCCTCCGAGTGAACCCGGCCTACTCGCAGTTCGTCCCAAAACTTCAATAAGTAGCTTTTCAGCCCCTGCCGCCACGGAGGCGACAGGGCCTAGAAACGGATCGGAGGGATGCTGCGACTGTGGCCTGCACAGTAATTTCTCTCATCTGTCCGGCAGCATAAAGGCTCCGGGATCCATTTTTCAGCGCCGCCTGCAGCACCATTCTAACGCCACTCCGAAGCCACGTCCACAACAGAAATGTAAAGGTTTTGGGTTTTTTTTTTTAGCAAAGTCTTCTCAGTCCGTTTTGGAAAAAAAAACAACAAAAATTGTTTACATTATACCCTGGCGCAGAATATCTGGTAAAATCAAAACTGGATTATATTCCAGCATCGATCACAATACTCTGTAGCGCAAGATTGATGATGGAGAATACCTCTCTCCCCCTTTGTGCTCTTCTACCTCCCACTAAGCGAGGCGTTTTATAATGTCCATTCATGTCACAAGTTCAATAATATATCAAATCCTTGCGCGTCTTTGGGGTTCGGTCATGTTTTAACACGAGATTTCTGTGCACGAAAAAAAAACAAAAACCAGTATAAGGGGTTAAAACGAACGCATGGCTGCGAGAAAAGGACGTTGAAGCAAATCATTGAGGAGAGTAAACACAGGTTTGACTGATGCTTTATCAAAACGTTGCAGCCTGTAGCTAAAGCTGTAGCATGCAGCACTGCAAGCCAACCGACGCGTAGGCTGCAGCCGTCAGCACGCGGCCCGGTGTGTTGGCGAGAGAGAGAGAGAGAAGGTGTCGATGACGTTATGGGGGAGACGGGCTTAAGCGCCGTTTTTTGAAACTGTGCAGCTTCTTTTTTTTTTCTGGGTCGTCAGCTGGAGGCTGCAAACCTCTGGAAGCAAGCTACGCATCCGGGGAAGCAACTCTACAGCAAGCACATCCCTACCCCACCGAGCTGGGTCACACTGGGCAGATGGGCTCACTAAGGTTTACGCTGCAACAAAGGCCAAACCGCCCGATACGTCCACCATCTTTCCCATCACCGACTGTGTAACGAAGACCTCAGTGTTTCCCGCCTGTCTTGTTATCCCCGGCTTTGTTACGTGGTATCTTTTTTGTTTTACGTTTGACAAATCAGTCGTGTGGTGCAGGGTCCAACGCTGTAGTCCCAAAACGGTGGAGGGTGGTTGGAGAATCTATAATGTAACTTGAACCGCGTGTTTACCAGAAGACTCTAAGGTATGGCTCTGCGCGTGCAGCTTTGTTTCACCCAAGTGGGCAAAGCATCACCATGGCCAAAGCAGTGCAGCCTAAATTAGACGGCCTCAGCGCCAGCCATAAATGAATGCCCTTCAAACCGACCAGGCTGCAGGTGTGAACATGCACAAATTGTTCCATTTACATTTTGTTTTGTGTGTTTTTTGGTCCTCGGATTTTGCAAGTCGTTTAAATCCGTCGCGAGAGAGGGTTTAAACGCACACAAAGGGACGACGTGCCTTCAGCGGGCAAAGTGTCTCTGAGCACGCCAGCAAAATTGAAGACGAACAACGAGCTGCTATAGACTGCCCAAAAATACAGCCAGTGCACACGCACCGGATCTCGTTTTCCCTCTCACGAGGACCCAAACCAAGCCACGAGTGCACAGCTCTCAGGCCATCAGCGAATCATCACCCAAAACATCAGCAGCCCCCTAATGAAGTTCCAACCAAGCATGTGTAAAACTAGTAGACACTCACTGTTTTATTGACCAATATGATTATCACAAGTACACTAAACTCCGTTTATTGCATTTCACAATAATCTGCTTTTAACGGTCTAAACACAACATCAACACCACGAAACTGAACCGCAAACAACAACAACAAAAAAACAAAAAAAATCCTGGTCTGTGAAGTACACGAGGTATAATTCACACATTGTGTTTTCATCCTAAACATACAAGTTCAAGACCAAACGGTGTGTTCCAGCTTTTTTTCTTTCTTCTTCTTTTTTTTTTTTTACCAAAAATAACTTGTCATAATAACGATATCCTTCCAGTGTTGCTTGAAATAAATAGATTGTGCATTTCACCTCGGGCAGCAGGGGCAAAAACAATGGCCCACGATAACATTTCGATAAAATGTACATTTCTACATTATGTTTTTTCTTCTTCTTCCTCCTCCTCCTCCTTCACTCAAAACATTTTTTTTCAATAAAAAAAACATTTTACTTTCGCTTCAAATAAATTAAAACCCTGTGTCACGGTAAAAAATAATGCATCGGTGTTCGCAGTAATCCATGCTATATAACATGCATTTTATATAACGGTGGACTTAAAGGAAACCGCACAAGATAGTACCTACGAAAACAAAATATATAATTGTTCTATAAATAACCAGTTCTCTCTCTCTCTCTCCTCCGTCCCCCCGCGGTCTTGACGTGGGGCTTTTATAACCTGGTAATATCCTCGCCATGCTGTGCTCCGGCTAGTTCGTCGGGGGTGGCCCCGGTGTTGGTGGCCGACGCAGCGGCAACAGCGCCGGCTGCTGCGCCTGTGTTGGACCCGGTGGAGGAGGAGGAGGAAGAGGAGGAGGAGGAGGACCTCACTTTGGTGTTCGGCAGCCTGTGGTCCTTTTTCCATTTCATCCTGCGGTTTTGAAACCAGATTTTAATCTGTCGCTCGGAGAGAACCAGGGTGTGGGCGATCTCGATGCGCCTCCGCCGAGTTAAATAGCGGTTATAGTGGAACTCCTTCTCCAGTTCTAAGACCTGCTGCCGCGTGTACGCTGTCCTGGAGCGCTTGGGTTCCGCTCCATTGTAACCCGAGTTCACTGGGAAAAAGGCAGAAGTGGAGATAAAGGGGGGATGGAAAGGGAGGAAAGGAGAGGGGGGGGTAAACAGAAATGGCCTCAACTTGAGATACGATCAGAAAGATTTATTGGATATGAATGTTTAGCTGTTTGAGACATTTAAAATGGGGAAGTTAAGGAACTTCTCGACGTAATGAGAGGACACTCACATCCGGCTATATGAGGCTAAATTATTAATGCAAGATTACAAAGCTCGATCTTTTTTTTTCTTCTTTTTTTGGGGGGGGTCTTATTCATCTCTCCCCCTCTCTCTATCGCGCAATACATAACAGCAGAAGCCACATGGTGATACGGCTGCCCTGAGTATACCTCGGCTATAAAATTTATGGTGGGTGTAATTACCAATGCCGAGTCGTAAATCCGCCTCAATTGTGCCATTTCAAAGGCTTCCCTGTTATCGGAGCAGGGGCTGGCAACGAGATGGGAGTCAGAGGGGCTGATAAAGGGAGGGAAAGGGAGAGAGAGAGGAGCGAGAGGAGCAGG
>NC_079212.1:22768632-22788632 GCF_029633865.1 Lampris incognitus | reverse complement strand
CTTCCTTTGGCTGCTGTTGGCCATCTCTTGTCCTGTCTCTATGTCGTCCTATAAACGCTCACGTTAACCCCCTGCCATATAACGAATTGCTCTTTGAAAATTCCTCGAGTTCTTACTCGAAAGAGAAAACATTATAGGACCTACGTGTTACACACTTTGTCACTGCTTAAACGATGACACATAACCGACCAATTTGTATGCAACCTAGTGACTGACACCTCAGAAGAGTGCTACTGCTTACAAGGCCTCCACAACTAAAGCTTTCTCTCTTTTTCTTTTTGGCCCCATATACAGAAGGGATTAGTTTAGGAGTTATGCTATAGATCATCTTTGGCCCTGCAGCAGACAACAGCTACAGTATGGCAAGCAATATAAACTGTGATTGTTTCCATGAACATGTTTGTAATGCAATCCATAACACAGTAAAATAATAGCTGTCAGATACCCTAACTGTCCTCAGATGGGAAAAGACGACTCTGGGGTTGTGTGCAGTGCAGGCTTAGGGTTAAAAGTGAGACAATCAAATGCCAGGTTTCACAGCAATCAATGAAGCGTTGACCAGAGCACGATATCCTTTATACTGGAGCTGTGGAGTGAGTACAGAAATGATTGATTGTTTTTTTAAAGAGAATATGAAAAAAATAAGAAAACCCTGTAGAGTGATGTTGAGATTTCAGTCAATTAGCTGCAGGCAACGTGTAAAGAGCTTGGTGTTGTTGGCTCAGACTATGCCAACATCAAGATGATTTGGAGGTCTCCCTCATTGTTATGCCGTCTGACACGATGACAGCAGCAGCTAAAACGGCAAATAATAATAATAATTATTATTATAATCATGAAAATGTTGCCATCAGAATTGACGTCACTATAATTTTAACATGAGCAACACAAGGCAATCCGTTGGTCATCGTCAGCAGGCAATTTCAGATTTTTCAAAAGGTGTCTGTTTTCAAAGTCATAATTACACAATATCTTATGATTAATAAAAAGAAGAAGAAGAAGAAGACATGCTTTGGCATATTTCTAAAGGCGCTCTTGTGTGTACGGAGAGCGCACGACATTTCTATTGCCTCTGGTAAGGATGTTAGAGGCGTTTTATAGAGCAATAAAGCCATAAATCAGTCACTTTTAAACGACCTCTAGTTCCCTACGTGTTTTACAGGGTCTGACACAGTGGTAGCCACACACACTCACAGATGGGTCTACTCACTGTGGCCTCGCTGCACAGTCCACACAGGTTTTTGGGGGGTGCTATAACAATGCATTTTGTAACAATGGCAGCACATCGGCAGCGCTGTCCGCTGCTGCAGGATGCGTCTCGCTATGCTAGAGCCGGACCGGTGGGGCAGGACTCTGGAGAGGCAGAGGGATCCAGTGAGCTGGCGTAGTGTTTCAGTTGCCCATGTATTCCTGTAGAGACGTATTTGCGATTGTTTGTACTTCACACAAATTCGGTTCTACAGGGTACATATAGACAACTAATGGGAGTTACGTTAGAGACCGCGAAGGTGGCCTAAGAGGCACGTTTCCGTGCAAGCGAAAGCAAGAAATAGCACAGGAACAAGAAATACTGGGGTGCGCGATGGACGCCTTCCAGCGAGTGCGGCTTTCTACGTCAGTCGGACTCAACCTGAAGTCACGCTTTCCGCAAACACAGGGAGGAGGAGGATGGGGGGTGGTCTAGTTTTGTCGTGAGCACATTCCTTTCTGAAGTTTTTTTCTTGTGTATATATTTGTGCGCCTCCCCCCAAACACACACGCACACACGCACACGCACGCACACGCACCACATGAGCGCACACACGCACACAAGAGCACGCGAACCAACAAGCCCAGGACGAGAGGGTCTCTCTTTCTCCACATTCAAGCCTTGCCTTTGAGGTGGCTCCTATATGAATATTCAGTCACAAACACGGTGGACACAAAAGGGACGGCGTGACAGCGCCGATGAAAAATAAGTTGCTATTGTCCCCCAACGATTTCTTGTGGCCGCCATTACCATACTGACCGCTCGCTAACCTTTCTGCCTGCCATGCTGGGGAGCTAATGAGAAAAGCCCGGATAAAAAATGGAATATCGGACGTGCGACCTGTTTTGGATGCTGTTGAAAGCAGCAGAGATGCTCAAAACTGCGAATCGATGGCATTGACTCAAGTGAACGTGCACGTGGGAAATATGAACGCCTTCACACAAAAAAAATCTTCATATCTCGTTGCATATCGCCTGTGTATCAATTTAATTGATTTTTTCTTCTTCCCTTGATTGGAAGACGCGGTAGCTAACACCGCCAGTGGTGCACTGATGAAGAAACAGTAAAAATGGAAGTCGTGTTTATTTCGCTTTGTAATATGCTCATCTAAATATATGGCTTCCCCCCCCCCAGCCCAGCAGTCTGAGAGAGCCGTGCAGCCCCCCCCCCCAAAACTCCCCTCTCGCCCCGTGCTCTCTCGTGGACGCATTTTAATATTAGTTAGACAGCCTGACCCGCGTTTCACCCCTCGCGTTTGACTGCTTCCAATAGTTCACTGCCAAGGATTATTGATGGAGAAACAGCAATGGATTCTTTCTCCCCCCACAAATGGCTTTCAGATCGTGCACCTAGTTCAATAACTAGTTATAATGTAGAAGCACAAAAAATGAGGCCCTCAGGCGCGCTAATTTGATGTTTCATTTGTTCACTTGAGAAATAGTTACGCCCCCCCCCTTCCCCTGCAAAAACCAACAGCCATACAAGCATGTTGGCATATGTACATGTGCTCACAAAGTAAATAAATCCCTGCATCTGCTGCTCTGAGAGTGCGAGGCTATTTCGGTGGCCCAGGCCCGTGAAGCAGACAGACAGCACACGTTGTTATAAAGCAATATCGCAATTTTCTGATGAAAATGTGCGTGATGCTCTTTTAATCAGCGTCTGGCTCTAATGGCTCCGCTGCATTTAGTCCTCCCGAGTGGACCAACGTTAAAAGTGTTGTGTGCGCCAAAGGAAATGCGGTTTAATTAAAGTGCAAAAACACGGCCAGTGTGTAGCCTCGTCCTCCGAAGGCTTCAGCGGAACAGAGGTGATATCGCAGCTAAAACACGTCACCAATACATATCTAATTTGATTTTTCTTCTTCTTCGTGTGTGCCATTATCTACGATCAAAGTGATGCTCAGCCGGAAAAAGGAAGTTACAAGGTCCCACATTCACTTTATTGGTATAGAAGCAGCGATGCATGAACCTGTTTATTGCCCCTCAGCTCTCGCTTATTTTATAGATTTCACCGGTGGCATGTTAGTTACATTTCAAAAGAGGGGCTACGTTATAATTTGAAACCTTTGGATGCAATATCACACAATGTAAAAGGGTCGATATTGGCGAGCCAAATAAACCGAAGTGGCCAACCAAATCCGTTAACCCAGGTGATGCGTCCAGACTTTTACAAGGATTTTTTAAAAGAATACAAAAAAAATCCACATCAACCCGTCAGCCGTCCTTAAAAGAGCTGTATGTAGGCAGGTGTGCAGGCCATGGGCAACACTTACTGATCCACGATCCCACTCAATTCACCCCCCCCACCCCACCCCCGATGAATTGTCTGAAAAACAGGCGGGGAAACGAAAATTAGACTGGAAACGTTCATTAAATGAACTTCCTGTAACCGTGAGGTGGAAAGGGTTCCCTCCTATCTAACGTGGAGACTGATATGCAGGAGAACAAGATACAAAGAAGGGTATTTTTTTGGGAAAAAAAACGGTTGGGTCTTTGCATATGATAGAAAACATATCTGATCATATTTGGTCATATTTGGTCACGTGATTCTGACCGGAAATGTTCGCTGTCTGTCAAATCAACTAAGTAAATGTTTAATGTCCAGGTAGGAAGACGTTATCCGTTGTTTGTGCCTATGAGATGCACTTGCAAACACCATTCTCACTAAACGGGGTCAATACGGACGGATGACGTCACTACGCATCGTCTCGTGATCTGATCGTTGGTCTCCTAATGGTTTTTTTTTTCCAGTGAATCACCGTTTCGGTATGTTGCAGGATAACTTGACCGTAAGGATGCCTCCAGTGTCTCCCCTTGTCACAGATCTCCCCTCTGTTATCTGGCCTAACTGGAGGGAGGTGCCCTAGAAAAGCTTGGACGAGCTCCTGTAGAACTGGCACCGAGGAGAAAAATTAATTTAGGACGGCTCATTTTCAGACAGCTAAACCAAATGTGCAGGCATTTGATATTTCCTTGGGCAAACAAGTCTATGAATAGAAATCCCTGGACTTCAATGTGCCTGGACGACTTTGTCTTCACATTGGAGATAAATTCAAGCCATATCCGGGAGGAAAAAAAAATTGTACTTTGTGGTTCTTGTATATTAGACAAGGGGAAGTTTGTGCTCACCCGGAAATGACCTCTGTCGATTGAATAATGACAGTGTCAGCTTCAAAGGTCACACATGACAATACAGCAGTCCAGAACATAGCATAAGCAAAAATATGTGTCCACACATTGCATACTCATGCATATACATCTGGATGGTCATATATATATATATATACACATACATACATACATACATACACACACACACACACACACACACACACACACACACACACATATATATATATATATATATGCACGTCGTATCACAGGTTTGCTTATCATCATTTATTATTATTTATCGTAAACAGTGTGGGAGAAGCCAATTTCAAATTGAGAAGCAACCCTTTTCTCGTGTTTCTTTTACTGTCATCTTGTTAAGGAGGACTTTTCCACGTCGTAGCCAAAGTCATATTGCAAACTGTAAAAAAAATAAATAAAAAAGTTGGGGTGACAAAGGAGAACCCCCATTTCCTTTTTATCCATACTGTAGTTAACACGTGGCTGCTTGAGGCGCCTTCCCCTGCTGAGAGCATGTTACATAGTGCCCCCTATTGGAAGTGCATAGGTGCTCACCCGCCACAGCTGAGAACAAAAACTGGTATTGATACCGATAAAATAAACTAACACCAAAAGAATTTGCCAAAAAAAGAGAGTACACAATCCATTATACAAGAGAATGTATGACAAGTGAAGGATGCACATGTCTGGCCTGCCCACGTTGAACCCAGAGTGTGTTTGTGTATAGCCTGCATGTGTTATAGATCACTGACCCCAAGTCTGAAGACTCTCCGTTTGGTTTACAATACGATCCAAAACATTTCCATACCCAGCTTTAGCTTCCAGGGGTGTGGAGCAATATACCTTGCTCTATCAAAGAGCAACTCTTCTCCACATGATATCGGGATGAGCCGTTTGCAATTCCCTGCATTGATTAAGGAAATATGGCATTTGTGAGTTGCTGTCCAAGACGTATGGGCCATTAAACGCACTGCCCTATAGAGCAAGTGAAAACTATTGAGCTTAAAAGATCACGCTGCCTCATCAGTCTCCAAAGTGATCGATTCAGTAATATCTACCCCCGCAATGTTGACAACCAGCAACCAAGGACAGGAAGGTGCTTGTTCATTCATTCGACAATTATTGATATTTCTGTATTCTCACAAGAAATGTGCATTCCGTGGAAAGGAGCAAGGACAATGCAAATGTCCGCTTTATCTATCCTAAGGACAGCTTGCGACCATAATTACTGTGTCCTGTGCTTCCGTTACGTGTATGACATGCTTTCAATTCACCCAGATATTAATTTAGCCCTCATATAATCGTACACACAGTTCATTAACACTTAATAACGGCGCCATGAAGCACTGTGGGATGACACTGCGTTTTAGTGGTTATTTTGGTTTATGAAAGATTTGAATAGCTTTTAGCCTAAAACTGATCTATGCCGGATTATACACAGCGCCACATGCAACTACATATGTGTGTGTGTGTGTGTGTGTGTGTGTGTGTGTGTGTGTGTGTGTGTGTGTGTGTGTGTGTGTGTGTGTGTGTGTGTGTGTGTGTGTGTGTGTGTGTGTGTGTGTGTGTGTGTGTGTGTAGATTCTGCAAGCACGTCACAGTCTACATCAGCATCCAGCCACTAAGTACCATGTGGATGAACTGAAAGCAGCATTTAGACTCAACAGTTCGCATAATCCGCTGTGTTAGTGTGTCTGTTTGTGCCTGTTTGTGTGTCTGTTTGGGTTTGTTCGTGTGTCTGTGTGACAGCCAGAGATGAGCAAAGAATGCGAAAAAAAGGAAATGGGGAAATAGATGGAGAGAGAGAGAGAGAGAGAGAGAGAGAGAGAGAGAGAGAGAGAGAGAGAGAGAGAGAGAGAGAGAGAGAGAGAGAGAGAGAGAGAGAGAGAGAGAGAGAGAGAGAGAGAGAGAGAGAGAGAGAGAGAGAGAGAGATTATTTTGGCAGGTTTTTTTTTCTCCCCACGCAATCATTCCAGCAGCTTTTTACAGATAGGCTTCAACTGCACAAAACAAACTTGCAACACGTGAGCTGAAAACTTTGACGAGAATAATTTCCTGTGAAGGAGAAACGCTCGCGCCTCTCCCTCAGCCTGATTCGCTCGAGAGGAAACAAACCTTGCAAATGTCGGCATGAATTTAAAGAAATCACTAACATGGGGGGGCAACGCCACGTTAACAAGAGTTCCGTAAAAAGGCAACATGTTTGTTTTTTTATTGTTTCATCTATTTTGGTGTCATTTCCAAATAATAAATAAATAAATAAATAAATAACCGTTTAAAGTAGCGGTAGTAATCGCCGGACAAGCGCACGTGCGTCCCTGACGCATAATAAAACGCCAACTTCAAATTGGGTCAGTTTAATAGTCCAGCTCGACATTGCAGAGACAAAAAGCCCGCTAAAATAAGAATAAAAAAATAGACATGGACAATGTGACATACCGCGAAGATGGGAATTGTTCGAGGCCTCTGCGAGAATCGGGGGGTCTTACGTTGGGTGCCGAGCCATCGGAGTGGGCCGGGGGTCCGGCGGAGACGGGCAGCGCTCCCAGCCTGCACTGAGCTCTTCCCTCCCCGGAGCAGGGGAAGCCAGCAGCTGCGATTCCGGACAGTTAAGATTATATATGATGTGTATATATCGAAGGTTTGTCAGCTCTTCCAGGCCATAAAACCCACTTAAATGACACCACGTGCTTCCCATGCACCATTCACAGGCCCTGCTTGGGGCAATTGGCATAAGTAACCTTGTAAACTTTAAAATACGCTTAAAAGAAAAGACATACAAAATGGGATTCAATCTACTGGGTCCCCCCCTTAGGTTATAGGCCTACCAATGCAGTGCGCAGAGAAAAAGTGGACTCTGCGGTAGCTGCCAAAGGAGGTTCTGTGTAGGGAGCTGGTAATTTAAAAGGTGAGTTGATTTTTATTTTCTTCGTTCGGCTGCTGCCGCTGCTACTGCTTGTGAGCTTGTACAGGGTCTGACTTCTGGGCCGCGTTGCGTCATCCGCTAACTTACGGTAACTATAGGGGGGTTACGCTGCCATTCATTAAAAATAGCAAGCTACTTGGCGCCTAGTTGCGTCCACCTGACATTGTTACTTTGATTCCAGCTTCAAAGGCGGGGGGGGAAATATTATAAAGTAGCCATATGGCCTCGCAAGAAATGGCGAGGTCACAGGAAACCAACGTTTTCCATTCATGTTTTGTTGTGGGCGATTGTTATCACAGCCTATACGTGCGTCCCTTCCTACCCTGACAAAACAGGAAAAAGGAGTCTGTGGCGGAGTGGTAGAAAGGGGGGGAGGAGGGGTGGGTGGGCAATAAAGTTTTATTAGGGCCTTAAACTTTAATGCGCGTTTGTCAGTCAAGGAAATGCTGTAAACTCAAAAGTGGAGCGCACGAGAGGAGTTTGGCCTTGGTCTCGCGGAGACTTCCCTGATTCATTATGGGACAATAGCGGAAGATCCCTCAGTCATTAAAGACGCATCAGCGCCGAGACGCTGCAGAAAAATAAACAACCAATCAAAATCGCTCGCAAGGAAACAAAACAAAAGATCCTTAATAACACATTGTTCTCTTTTTCCTGAAATATCCAGCAAATTAACGATTGCATTAGAGTACACCAACCTGTTATGTGATCCCCATTAATGGACGTTTTGATATATTTTACGAGTAAAAAAAAAATAAAAATAAAAAATAATGTGTAGACGTATGTTTGAAGCTTTTTTTTTGTATTGACAGATTTTATTAATTACACCCAACAGATATGTCCCCTATATCAATTATTCTAGGCCATGTGTATGCCACGCACCTTAAGTCTACCAAGGGAAAAAAGTGGCTCGATTGAAAGTTACAACACTTTTATCACTTACAAATGTCCAATTATAGGTAATGATTTGCATGGTTATATGACAACATGTAGGATGCCCCAATGGTTCAATATTTTTTCACAATGACTCTGCTCTCTGAAAATGACAATCGACACCATGTCTCTAACCTGTTTCCATTGCAACATACCAGAGTATAAATTGAAAACAAACGAGCAAACAAACAAACATTTGTACAAGTGAAAGAATTATATCACTTTTTGCCTATTGGACAACTCACCACTATTATAGTGGTACTTTTTTCTTTTTTTTTGAAGAAATGTTACCATCTTCACTCCACTGATTTTCATTTCACAAACAGTTTCATCATATTGCCAATAAAGATGCAGGATGTCAGTCATCCTTTCATACTCTTATCCTAAATATACAACATAAAGTGTGAGTGTCATGTACCGTGTAACCCCTTCCATGCACTGCAGTGCAAAATCTACAAGCTAACAAAATGTTGGGGGGGGGTCCTCTTCCCCTCATCCTCGGCCCGCCATGCAGTAGGCCAGCCTAAAGTAAGGTCATCATCACATGGGGGGGGGGGGAGAGAAAATTAATTTAGCAATGTAAAGCGATTGATCAAACTGAGCGATATTCAATACATTAAGTCCCAAACTGCAGCGAGTGACACATAATTGGTGATGAAGCACACGGCGCACTGCCATGATGTCATTGCTCCTAGCAGTTCATCCGGAGGTCAGGTAACAACTTCGCAGTGTGGGGCTACGTGCGCTTATTCCTTCACTTTGATCTTTGAGTCCTTCTTCCACTTCATGCGTCTGTTCTGGAACCAGATTTTGATCTGCCTCTCGTTTAAGCACAGGGTATGGGCGATCTCTATGCGCCTGCGGCGACTGAGGTAGCGGTTGAAGTGGAATTCTTTCTCCAGCTCCAGAGTCTGGTAGCGGGTGTAACTGGTCCGTGACCGTTTACCGTCCGATTCTGAAGCGGTATTAAAATCAGTTAGCTTTCAGTCCCACTAAAAAAATGTAAATACAGTGTATTATCACTCAGTAAATCTGATCTCGTTATATAAAGATGATATAATGTGATGTGTGGATGCGTAATGAAACTTCGATGAGCTGAGTAGGACACAAACGATGGCCTGCTTTATGGAAATGCTGGGCCCGGGCCTAAAACCCAACGGTGGGGTAAAATTATAAGGTTGGGGGGGGGGGGGTTCTGTATAGTGACCCGTGTAGACGTGTTCGGATTGTGGCGTGCACTAGGCCCAATTTTGGGAATACCAAAAATCAACGTTAAGTGGCCTTGAATAGGGTGATATGGGGGGAAGCTCTACGCGTGAGACAAGACGCGAGCTCTTCTACTTTGCAGCACATGCAGGACTATCCGTCTGCGTGCACATAGGCGACCGGTGGTCCCAATACAAGGCATGTCAATAAGAGCATGCCTATTCAAATCTTTTCGAGGTGAAGAGTTCACGAATGGGTCAGGGCAATTGGTGTTCCCGGGGTTCAATTCAAGGGTAACCCTCTAAAGCGGAGCCACGACACGATTCAACTCACAGGTTGACTCAAAAGTATGTGTTTAAAGTGCGACGGGAAAAAAAGTAAAACACGAATCCGTGATATTCTTCATTACGTTATCGCGTTTGGTTCTCTTATGCAATTATATTACCATAAATCAAGCCGCGTATCACCTCTTCACCGTAACAGAGCAGGTTTACGAGCAATGGATGCCTTTGTCATAAAATTTATGACCGTGAGTTTTTATTATTTCCTGCGTTTGGCCTATAAAACTCAAGAGGAAAACGGGAACGGGCAAAAAAAAGGGAAAAAAAAAGAAAAAGAAGAAGAAGAAGAAGTGTTGCGGCATTAGAGCGAATGGTGAAAGCATCCCAACAGTCGCACGTTAGAAAACAGATCAACTTTACCGTGGCTCATGTGCAGTTTTGTCATCCACGGATAAATCTGCGGCCGCTGCTCGCCGTCCTGACGCTGGCTCGCGCCTGCGTTTCGCTTTACCGCGTGCGCGTTCTCCACTTTTCTCTCGCTCCCTTCGCCCGCGCCGCCGGACCTCTCGCTCCGCTCCGCGTCTCCGCCGTCCCCCTGCCCCGGCAGCCCGTTACCGGCGTAGCCGAGCCCGCTCCTCGCGTCCGCCGAGCTGCCGGAGAGCATCGTTAGCTGACGCGCTCCCGGCGACGGAGGGGTATCCGTACTGCCACGCAGGCTAGTTTTCGCCTCCTCCAGCTCAACGGAGGCGGCGGGGACGGGAGAAGGGAACAACATCCCGTTGACATTAGCGCCCTCATAACGGCGGGACTGGCGCCCGGACAAGGAGGCGCAGTTATCGAAACTGAACATGGTGTTGGGAGAAGTTGTCTCGCTTGTTGGCCTGACAGTGTAACTGTTAACATACGAGCTCATTTTACGCATGGCGTCCTTGTGTAAACACGGGGCTGCAGGCTATATGTATCAGTTGTTTCGTTGTTTGGTTAATCATTGCTTTTCTCGGTAGCCCCCTTGGAAATTCAGAGCTGTCCGTCCTAAAAAAAAAAATAATGCAGGATTTATAGGTGGAGTATAGGCTACGGTATCTTTTTTTTTTTCTTGATTCGACGTGCGCTGCCCAAATATGGGGTATTTGTATGGGATCACGTGCAAATGTTGGCCAGTCATAAATTGGCTTGATACTCAATGGGGATATTGATGAATAGCAGAAACGTGTCCGGTAAACTTTGAGCTGTTGGTTGTTGAGGACCGTGCAAGAGATCTTTACGAAAAAGGGCAAGACAGTAAGACAAGAGCGTCATCTGGTGTCTGGTATGGGGCAGGGCGGTCAGATGTGACCGCTGCTTTTGCCCATACCGAATAAGAATAGGGTGCACTGCAAGCCCACAGAGGTGGGATGCAGGACTGTATGAGCAAACTGTTTGACACTAAAGCACAACAACAACAACAACAACGACGACGACAATAATAATAATGATGATGAATCACCAAATACACCAAATCTAATGTTGGATTATGACGATAGTCCATCGCTGCGTCACTGCAGAACAGGCCAAAAACCAAAATAGTTATATTTAATCAAACCGGAAACAGCAGCTTACGCAAAGCCAAAACTGGCTAATAGATAAAATGTTATTTTTATTTATTTATTTATTTTTCTTCGATCATGGCTTTGGTTGGACCCAACTCGACTGGGAATAAATAAGTCCACGAACCAGCAGGCAGCTGGATGTTGTGCCATACCCACAAAGGAACAAAGCAAGGGTGAAAGTAACAAATATTTTATTTCATGATACACAATTATGACAAAACAAACAAACAAACAAACATGGGGTGTGTAACCCCAAACAACAAAAGTGAAGTATTACTAGTATACAAATCTATTTCACAAGAAAAGCCTATCGTTTCAAATGATAAAAAAGAAGGGCTAAGCGCAACGTTATGAAGCGTCTATCAAAGCGATTAAATGCGCACACGTCCTCACAGAATGTACATAGTATAGCCATACACTGAATATATATACAGGCATCTCAGTTTGATCCCGTGCAACCTTCAGGATTACGCAAGACACTTTCTGCGGACGTTTCAAGTAATATAGTACACTATATGTGATAAAATAAGTGTGTGTCCGATCCTCTCCTTCATATTGGGGGGGGGGGGTGTTAATGGAAAATGTGGAGTTGAGCCTACGGTACACTGTAGTTCGGTGAGGTGATTTAAAGTGATCAAGTTTTACATTGACGGATTTGAGGGGGGGGGTGTTGTGTGGGAGGTAAATACACAGATTTTTTTTTTTTGCTCTCATATGCGAGGAGAGGTTGAAAATAACACTTTGCAAATGAAAAGGAAACAACAACAAAAAAAAACACTATAATCCTGCGCTCTTGCTGTGGAGAGATTTGGTGGGACGTGCTCGTCCTGGAAATGTTTTGGGGGATTTGTTGTACATAAGGCTCAACGATCGTGTGGGAGAGCAGCAGCAGAGTATAGCCATCATGCAGCGAAGTCTCTGGTCCATCGGTGTTTCCTAGGTAGTTACGTTGGGTTTTTTTCTTTCATATATATATATATATATATATATATATATATATATATATATATATATATATATATATATATATATATATATATATATATATATATATATATATATAATTAACTGGTGTGGTTCACTCTCCTTTCTTTTCCTGGTCTTTCTCGTCTTCCGCGCCATTGCGTTCCTCCTCCGGAGAGCCTGCTGTCTGTTCGCTCCCAGTCACCGTGGACGTTAGGTTGCTCTCCTTCTTCCATTTCATGCGGCGGTTCTGAAACCAGATTTTGATCTGGCGCTCAGTCAGACACAGGGCGTTCGCGATTTCGATACGTCTGCGTCTGGTCAGGTAGCGGTTGAAGTGGAACTCCTTCTCTAGCTCAAGTGTTTGGTAACGAGAGTATATCTGACGTCCTCTGCGCCTGTCTGACCCATAGCCGACTCCTGCAGGGAAGCACATGAGATATATCGATATATATATATATATATATATATATGGAGAGAGAGAGAGAGATAGATATAAATATAAGCTAGCGTTCGATTCAACTATATTTGAGGTGCGTGGATACTCCACACGGGCTTAAAGATGGGGCTCACGCGATCTGATTTAACACGCCGTTGCGGTTTAGCCCAAGTTTTTGGGTCTCAATATTACAGTGGACTAACTCAGAAATCAACAAAACACCCCCACGAGGGAGGGAGGGGGGGGTTATAACATTTGGAAAGCAAAGAAACACCTCACCCCCGAACGTGTGTCTCTTGTCTATCAAGATGTGATAAACAAAAAAAATAATGAGAGCTTTCCCGACCAGTTTATTCCTCACGTGCTACTGATTACAACTATTACATCCCTCCTTCAAAACGAAAGGTGTTTGTTTGCACGTGAAAAGGGCCCATCTACAAGTCGAGGGGATACAGTAATGGTTTATGGGGCCATAAAAAGTAACTTACTCTCTTGGTAAGACATATCGTAAAACTGGCCCATTTCCTTAATTTATTTGTCGTAGTAAAACTCACCGCTGTGTGAGTTCATTCGCTGCATCCACGGGTAGATCGGGATGTTGCTTTTCTGGTCTTGGGCTCCTGCTCGTGCTTGATCCAAACTGTACTCTTGAGCAATGTGGCTTTGTGTACTGAGTCCCATGTTTGTTTGCCTACAACTGGGGAGCACGTCCTTGTCTTGAAGAAATACGTTTGATCCATATTCATACTGTGCCCTGCCAGACCCGAATACGACGTTGTCTTGAGGCGAATAGAAAGGTGCATATATCCGATTCTGGGTCACAGCAGCACCGTACGACGAAAAATGTCTGACAGTGTCATAGGTGGTGGAGTTAAGGGGCACGTTGGGCAAAACGTCTTGACCTCCAGACAAATGGCAGGAGAGCGACGGATTTGCGAAATAGGAATTCATACCTTCCTGTAAACCCTCTCTCCAACTCTCCCCACTTCTTTATCGGTCTCTCTTTTCTTTTTCTTTTTTTTCCAGTGCTATCCTCTTCAGTAAATCTTCCCTCCCTCTTTGTCAACCAACCACACCTTTCTCGAAGACCGTCTTGTCCACTTTCTGCTTTACTCAGTTGACGCGGACTACTTTGACGATTCAATATTATTAATTTCCAATCTCCGGTAAGACGCTCAAAGCCGAGTGTTATAGCCGAGGCTTGGCTCCGTGAGAGACAATATGACAACGTCAGCTGACCGTTCTCCACCAATTGAGAGGCAGGAGTTGAGGGGAAACTGTAGCTTTTAGCTCAGAGCTACATTAGCGCTAAAATGCCGATAAACACCACGCAGGTCCCCCCCAGTTTGATAACTGCCCACACTGCCTTGCTCGAAACAACGTGGAGACGTGAAGTTCACCCCGGCGTTATGTTTAAGCCCGGAATGGCATATAGCACGCTAATCTGGGGAGGCGCATTTCTCGCAAGCGGCATATTGTGTACCCCCCCGTCTCCCAAAGTAAGGAAAATGCATCAAAATTAACTGGGATCAGTGGTTTCCTATGTCATTTAAAGTACATTTTCCAAGACACAATGTCCTTACCTGTGTCCTTCCTCACAATGCGTGTGTGCGCGCGTGTACGGAATCGTGCGTGCGTGCGTGCGTGCGTGTGTGTGTGTCTGAGGCTGAGTGAGTGAGATAGAAAGATAGAAGGGGGAGAGAGAGAAGTGAGAGTGAGTGAGAGTAAAACTCATTTAATTTTACGACACCACTATTGAGATAGAAAGAATACCAATAAATGCAGAAGACCACTGGGGACCAATAAATAGAGAGGATCTTTTAGTTCCAAGTGTACTAGCCTACCTTTAAACGGGGATTCAAATGAATGCGCGCAGCATGTGGTGTTTATTCCACCCATATCGACAACATTCTTACATTCGCGTAATATTTTCCATTGTGTATTAATTGTTTCATGCGGCATGTGAGCAATTTTCATGCCTGTGCATCGAACTGGGGGTGGGAGTGGGGGTGGTGGGGGGGCTGGTGGAGGTGGTAAGAATGCGTTTATGGTCTCTTCTGTGAGGGCAATAAAACAAGTGACGTTCCCCAGATCACCGACAACTTACTCTGCAGCAAATCCTCGTAGCACGAGGAGCAGTCGTAAGGCACCGCATGTGGAGGCAGAAAGCAAGGGGGGGGGGGTGAACCGTGGAGTCGATGCCTGAGGTAGCTACTGCGTCTTTGGGAAGATATGTCTGCCACTCACGAAAACCTCAGTCACTTGGGCGACTGTCCAGCCCACGTCAGACACAAGCCGTCAGAGGGCAAGTCAGAACGGTCCTCTTGTTCGCTACAGGCTCATTATGCACAGATCTTTTCAAATTTGGCAGAGTTGAAATGATTATGCACCGGTTGCAGCCCTATTTTCTGTTTGCTAGTCTTACACGTCCCCCTGACACGGCGATGGGAGATGGGACTAATAATAATCTCAGATGTGGAGCAGCAAATGATGGGTTTTGAACACAACCAGAGTGCAGTTCCTGCAAGAAGGGACCAAAATAAAGCGCACCCTTCCATTTTGGCAAATATCAAATCAATGAAGCTAGTGATCATATGCTAGTATTCTAACACCTCCCGTTTATATCATTTAGCACGGTCCACGTAGCAAAACACATCTCCTAAATCGGACAGCAGATTTAACACAATCAGCGTTCGTCTTGCAAACAAAATTCGGCGTGCCTCAAATGCACCGCCCCGACCCTATATGAAAAAAATAAATAGCCGAGGCTTTAAATTCACACCACGTCACATTTTCTCCAGAATCCATCGATCATATTTCCATTAATCAGCGGAGTTATTGAAAACGTCTGGTTTAGCTGCTCAGACGCTGCCCATCTCGGGCGGGCTCCCCAGCCCGTATCGGCCCTCTTCATCGATTTCCTGAATAGGCTGAATGCTTGAAGGCTAACCGTGCAACACTGTTTGGTCTGTTGTTTGGAGATTCTGAATGGACCATAAAAGAAGACAAGAACAAAGAGGAGGAAGTAGCTGGCGCAATAAAAGTTTCCCTTTACCTTCTTCGTGGCCACATGTGACATCCGCATGGCACAAATTCGAGGCGAAAGAAGGCGCACGAGTCCGAGACTGTCGCGCCCCCCTCGTCTTATCACGTTAACGTTTAATTCGCTTATTATTTGCCTTATCGGCTGCCGTTTGGTTTAATATCGCCGTAGACCAATGGGTTCAGCTGATCGAGGATGTTAAAAACAAAACAACAACAACACAAACCGTAGCAGGAATAGGGCCATTATAGGAGGCAGGTCTTTCTGCATCTCTATTCCAGTGCACAAGTGACAACATTTGATGCTACCAAATACTGAGCATAAATAAAACCACGCAAAATGCATCCCTTAAAATGGAGATCAAACCTCAGCGTGTGCTAAGCTCGTGAAAATGACAAGCCGTATTTTATAAGATGAGCCGGGGCTTTGTAAGGACCACTGTTTTCTCCTGTCGGTCCATGGCGAGCAACAGCAGCCGCAGCAGCATAATATAGGGGATGATTGCTGCACAATAACAAGCTCCGTCAAATGAACCCTTACATGCTATGCCACCTAAACATGCTACGGGTATTCATTCAGTAACAACCCCCCCCCCGCCTCCCTCAAGAAAAAGAAAAGAAATCATCATTAGAATTACAAATTAAACTGAAATATAACATTTAAATGAAAATGCACTTCAATTTGTTTTCCATGATGCTACACAATTTAACAGTTGAATTAGCATTGTTGTTCAGTGCACGATTCACTGAGCATGAGTAACATATATGTATGTGTGTGTGTATATATATATATATATATATATATATATATATATATATATATATATATATATATATATATATATATACTCAACAGTAGGGAAAGTGCTCAACAAATAAGGAGCAAAGTAATCCAGTGAGTCAAGTCAATTCTTTATAGGACAGTACAAGTCTGTTTCACGTGTGTGTGTGTGTGTGTGTGTGTGTGTGTGTGTGTGTGTGTGTGTGTGTGTGTGTGTGTGTGTGTGTGTGTGTGTGTGTGTGTGTGTGTGTGTGTGTGTGTGTGCTTGAGAAGTTGGAATGCACCCGAACTTGTGTCACTGTGCACAACTAGAGAGGTCTTTCTGTCCTCGGTGTTTTTAGTGTTTTATTGCCGCCTGTGAGGCGACTCACATGCGCTGGCTGCTTCTTGTGCAGGGAGGGAGGAAGCCGTTTGGCCAGTGTTCCCATCTTTCACCTCTTCTTCAAGAGTAAATATCGTCTCCAGTAGCTTAGTTCTCGAGCGTATTGTAAAACACCGCACAAAATGAATAAATGAAATAAAATAACAAAATCCCATCAGTATTCTTAAAGCTAATATCCGCTAGACACGTCCGGTGGAAAATAATGATTATTAAATTTCTAGCATCAATAATGCAAACGTTGCGCTGTTGCAAATTGCGTGACTCTAAATGTTATTATTTTTATTATTATTGTAATAATAATAACAATTATTATTATCATCATTTTTTATTATTGACATAGTAATAATATTAAATATATGATTATTATTATTATGAAAATGATCATAATAACTATTGTTATTACTATCTATATTATTATGATCATCAATATTTTTATTATTATAAATATGATTACATGTGTCCTAGTGGTTCGCAGTGTTGGCGTTTGGAGACCTTTCCATTCTCTGCGTGCTGGTTTTAGCCGTGGAAGGCCTAATTTCAAACAGACCTCTCGGGCCACTTAGCAGCACCCTCAGCTATGAAATACTGATCCACGTTCACACTTAACAATCAAATTACACTCAATATCCTATTCAGCGCTACGTGAACAATGGCGAGTAAAAGAAGGAGAGAGGGGAAGGAGCTGGGACGGTCAGAAAGGATGTCTTCTGATCCTTTCTGTTAACCTACAGCTTACCTTGCCCATAAGGACTATTTCAACATACCCACAGCACTAAGCCCACTATATGCACTTTATCCTCGTCGACTAGAGCCAATCAATGTCCGGAAGTGTATGGCTTTATGCTCGTTAAGCACTCAGGAAGCTGTTGCCCAATGAGCACATGTTGATCCACACGTCATAAATTACGACCATTATTATACCTTGTCCAGAAGATCCGAGTGAAGTTCTAAAAGTGTCGGACAAAACCTTTCTCTAACTTCAGAGGCAGGCTCTAAGTCTGTCCTGCTAGGGCAGGAGGGGGGTGGGGGGGGGAGAAAAAATATCAATGTGTCTTTGTCGAGTTACAATACTTACTCACTATAGCTAGAGGATGGATACCACAAAGTAGGTACAAAGTAGGTATGAGGGTATGTGCTTTCAATAAAATGGAAAATCTCCCCTTTTCTTTTCCATCTGTCTTTCTATCAACCACTCTTTCTCTTATTTCTCTCTCTCTCTCTCTCCCTCTCTCTCTCCCCCCCCTCTCTCTCTCTCCAGGCGTACGTAACACTGAGCAGCAGCGGCCGCGGTGGAGCAGCAATGCGTCATGAGGGAAAAGCAAACAACGAGTGTAACAGTAGGCCGTAATCCTTTAAAGACTTCCTGAACAGCCATGCACCATACACAAGCCTCTGCCAGCCATCGTATTTTCCACAGCGAAGGGTCGTGAGAAGCAGGGGCGGGACACGGATATGCACATTTTAGCATTTAAAGCAAAATAAAATAAAATGTCTGCACTGAAAATGGGCTTAAGATGTAACCCCCTGCTGTTGACGTTTTGACAAATTCAGCGATAGCTTGAGATACGGACGTTGAGGCAGACAGTCTTGACACTTGGAGAGTCCCGAGACCTGCTGGATTTGAGATGCTGTTGTGTGCTGCAATAAAACAACGGCTCCGTTTCCTTTGTTGTGCCATGCAATAAAATAATCTAAAGTCCTTTTGAGTCCCTCATTATATCCCCTTTCGCACATAGACACGGTACACACGCAAACACACGCAAGCACCGCACACATGACCAACAAACACACGCTTGCGCACACGCTGACACGCACGCGCACACGAGCAGACCACAAACGCACACAAATCAAAATTCTCCTTTCCAGCCACGCTTCTGCTATTTTTAACACGCCAAATATACTGCTGTACTGTCAAGTGCAGCAGTATATATATTCTGTCGTGTCAGGTATCTTGGACGATGAAGAGCAATGTCTGTTAAATGTTGGAAGAAAAAAAACGTATAAAATGTCATGACGTAACTGTCTCAGTCATAGCGCCCTATTCGCTGATCTGATCCCAAAGTGAGAAAATGTTTTCGTTGCTCTTGCTGCCTTTAGTTGCTGCTGTTTTCAACGCCGTTTAACGCGACGGCTATCACGCCGCCACTGCTGGTGAATTTAATACAAATATCGTGCCAATTTTTTTGCACGAGACAAATAAAATGGCTGGCTACTCCTTAATGTCTTTTTAATGCCGTCACTATGTGTGTCAGGAGACAACGTCTTTAGATAGGCCCAACTGCGAGTCGCTGTATTGAAAAGGACAATTCACGCACTTCATCATGTTGATTACTGCAAACCAAACATTCAAAGGCACTCATCGGTGTACAGCGGCACGCTGGGAACAGACTCTTCCAGTTCAGCTATTGATCAGCTCAGCTACACCACATCCGCAAGCAGCCATCGACAAGCACCCGCCCACTTTTACTTTGAATAATTATGGTCGCTAGGGGGCACTGCGGTGAACTATCCGTGTGTGTGTGTGTGTGTGTGTGTGTGTGTGTGTGTGTGTTTGTGTGTGCGTCTTTGTACGTGGGCGCGTGTGCACGTGCGTGTGTTAAATAGCATTTCTAAGCTATTTAGGCTAATCCCTCAGATATGATACAGGGAAACCAATGGCAAGGCTGCAGAAGCAAACCGAATTTCCATTAGAGACCGTCTATAATTAACCCATCATCACCTGATCAAAATGGCCTATACGAGTGATGAGAAAGTTTGATAGCCTATCCCCGTAACCCACTGATGACACAACACAATGGCACAGCTCCACGGACACTCCAATAGTGTTAGCCAACAAAGTCGTCGGCAAAACCGACATGCTGAGGAAGGCTATGTATGTTAAGTGAGGCAGCTTTCTGATACATCATAACAATATCTGGGACAATCACCAGCAGTCTACCCGGATACAGGTCAGGTCACGACAGTATAAAACAGTGCCTGTCTATTTGTCATGTTCTTACGGGAATTTCAATCGGCACCGGTTATTATTTCAATTCAACGGTTGAGCGCTGCACATTTTGCAAGTAATAATAGCCT
>NC_079212.1:22741132-22766132 GCF_029633865.1 Lampris incognitus | reverse complement strand
TCTCCTGCTTTCTACAGGTGCAACGCAAACGAAATGTGTCCGCCGAGCTTCCGCGTGAAAAGGTAAAAGAGGGCAGAACGGTCACGAGCCGCTGGGAGTTTTCTGTCGCGACGCAGAATTCGTTTAGTTCCCCTAAAATGACAATTGACTTGGTGCACTTCCGCTTCCCTAACCGTGGTCCACATGAGCAAACGGGGACCGTCTGACATGATTAACGCTGAAATCACAAGTGCGCTTTCCTTAAAAGGTAGGATTATACTCGCGTGCTAGTAACGATGGATGGGAAGAAAAAAATAAAAATAAAATAACGAGACTGACTTTGATTCCGCACTTCAAAAGACTTTTCATGAAACTGCCATGCTTTTGTTTTGACTTTCACGTCCGAACCCCGTGTTATTATTTCATAAGAATTTATGAGTTGATTACATGAAGTCCCCCCCCCCCCAAAAGAGCCAAGTGATACTCGCAGTCCCAACCACTCATATATGAGGTGGACCGGCGGCCCCGCCGTTACAGCACACTACTGACACATCGAATGGCATCACAGGAGTATTAGTGACGGCCAAAACAAAGCAGCTAGGAAGCGCCGCTGTTGTGTCCAGTGTGCTCCTCCATGGTGTCAGCCGGAGCTGCAGGTCCCTGTGAGAGGCAGGGCGCGGGCTCATTATTGGCCTCCATCCGCTGGCATGGGCGCACGATGCCTGTGGTAACCGCCAAACCCGCACCGTGGGAACCAATACAAACGGAACTCCTCTCGTTTCTGTTAAAAAGGCCGAGGGGATTTGTGTTTTCATTAAAACAGAATGAAGTCCCACAATGGTTGATTTTTGTTTTTCTTTGAAGTGCTCCAAATGGAAACATCACTGCGCTGGATTTCCCTCAGATCCGTCTCAGGGGTCGGGGCAGCTTTGCGGTGTATTTTACCCACATTGTTATGGCTTTTGGGGGTTTGGTGGAGGGGTAACAGAACACATCAAGTTGTGGTTTTGGTGACTGTCTACTGCATGTTGTGCAACGGTTTAAGAAGGTCTTCAGCATTTGCATCAACGGGATCTGGGCTCGTAGCGGACGAGGAGACACGGACAAGCTGCTTTTGCAATTTGGCGTGTCTTGATTTGACAGGGAACAAATCTTGTACGAGTCGTAATTATCTCCACTGATGATAATGCACCCCCGGCTTACCAATAACATGACAAACTGAACAACTAAATGGCTAAATTCATTAAGAAACGCTTCCAACCCCTCCCACGAGCGCGGAACTTGCTTATTTTCAGAGGATGCGTCACGCGACACATCCTGTGCAGAATGCGCACTGGGTGGACCGGAGTCCAAATCTCTCCATACAAGGTAAAATGGTGGTATCTACACAACACTTCGCACGTCTGGTTCATTGGATTAAATATTTTGCGTGGGGAAAACCTGCGCGTATCCGTATTCTTCCATTCCTGGACTCATCAGTTGTAGTATATAGGTGCGTCATCTGGAGAAGGGGAATAAAAAATCCATCCCACCATCAAAATGAATCTGACCAATTCAGAATGTATGACTACACATTTATTGCAATTCATGTAGTGCATCCTTGAAACAAGTCCCCCGTCATCCCGTTTCCGAGTTTCTACACATCCAAAAATTGTGGCTTTCCACGTTAAGCTGCATATCTGCATGCGGGGTGTAATGGACGGTACACGCAAAAGCCGCAAACACGTTTCTCGGCCCATCTTTCATCCCACAACAAACGCGTCGTTTCAGCCAACACGGCCTCGCATTGTTGCGTACCAATAAAAACATGGAGTGAACACGTTGTGAGCCATCTTGTTTATTTTGTGATTTTTACATCAACAACAATGGCGGAGGGGGTGGGGGGGGTTGGGGTGAGGGGGGCACACACAATTTCGTCTTTCACAGGAGAAACACCAGGAAACGAGCATACTGCTGACATCAATATATAACAAGACGTACATAAAGATTATATTCAGTGCAAAACAACTACGCTATATCACCAGCACATCAAAATAAAACGTCTTACTTTTAAAACCGTTGTAATTGTAGCAGGTATCATTCTAGCACAGTATACTGTGCGTCATAGGCAGTTTTAGTTGTTGGGGAAACAGCTTTCTATCGAGACGGAGCGATGCCATAAGTGTGGAATACAAATTCTGAAGAGGCAAGGCTCCATAATTAGGTAGTGCCGTGGTTTGCTTGGCTTTGAGCTAATTGTCTTCCCAAGACTCAATTGTCTTCAACAAGTGTATACTGTATAGTCGGTAAATAGTACATACATACATTATATATATATATATATAACTTAACAATATAAGGTAGTTATATAACACTTTCAAATTAAACCGTATGAAATCTCTATATTCAGAAATCTCTATTGCAATTTCCCCAGGTTTAGGTAGCATCAAAGGATTTCAAACGATTGCATTTCCCTGCTGAGGAGCTATACTGACTATCTCTGCCTAGTCCATTCACATGAAAACGAGTAAAATCATAAGAGTAACCGTGAGGATGATGAGGATGATGATGAGGATGACGATGATAATAGTAATAAAACATCTGTGGTTCACACATCGGGCCTGTCGGCCAATGTAAGTGCGTCGATGACGTTGAACGTTTACTATCAAGTGCCGCCTACGTTTTACTGAGAAATCCCCGGGAAGGCAGCTGTCTGAAATGGTGTCCGGGCTATTGTCTATTTACACTTTAGATCAGAAGTGGTCATGTCTTGTTTTGTTTTTTTGTTGTTGTTTTTTTTTCTTCCCGCCCCCATCGCTTCTGGGAGCTATATGCTTCAAAAGGAGATCCGTTAAGTCTTTTTCTATTCATCATGCGTTTTGATTGACCCCTTGTTACTTGTTTTAAAGGACATTAACGCTACAGGTGTGTGTGTGTGTGTGTGTGTGTGTGTGTGTGTGTATGTGTGTATGGCTAGTATCACAGAGTGGATTCTGCTTATGTTGTAATGAACTGACCATCGTTGCATGGTGATATTAGTGAGTGGGGGGGAGGGGGGGTAATTTGCGTAATATTTCATGACAACAACAACATCAGTGGGTTCCTGTCCGTTCTGGACTAAAATGAAAGGGTGGTCATAAAGTCGACCCTCTGCCTCCCTCTACCTCCTCGTCTGTTTATGGGACTTCTTTCTCTGTTTCAGCCATATAACCATAAAAAAAAGAGAAAAAAGAAGAGACCATAAAATCACTCCTTGGTCTCCTCTTTCTCTTCCGCGTCTTTCTCCTCTCCCTCTTCCCCTTCACCGTCCTCGTTGCCCTCTTCCTCCGCCTCGGCCTCGGCTTCCCCTCTCTGACCCGGAAACTTGTCTTTGTTGTTCTCCTTTTTCCACTTCATCCTCCTGTTCTGGAACCAGATCTTCACCTGCCGCTCCGTCAGGCTGAGCGCGTGCGACACTTCGATCCGCCGCTTGCGGGTCAGGTAGGGGTTGAAGAGGAACTCCTTCTCCAGTTCCAGAGTTTGGTAGCGACTGTAGGTTTGCCTCCCGTTCCGTCTTCCTGGGGCTTGGATAGAATAAAGCTGGAGGTTAGCTGCAGTGATCATGCACCCCCCCCCTCTCTCAAACATTCATAAGACCTCTCATTCATTATGCATTTTTATTTTTATTTTTCATCTTTCCCTGGATGCATATTTCCAGCCGGCCTGTTCAAATGACGAATGACGAAGTTAGGACTAAAGCCCTGTCCATCCGCTGTCTAAATTATGGGGTGAACAAGACATTTTTTTGAGTGAACTTTTTTCTTTCTTTTTTTTAAATTTGGTACGGACCTTTTTATAGCCGGCTAGACAAACTAAAAAATACGTGTTTGTCATACATAAATGGGAGCCTAGAATTCAGCTTACACTTTATAGCATTTCAATTGCCACACTTTTTCTTTTTTTGTTGTTTTTTGGGGGGGGGGGTAGCATTTATGTGTACATTTCGATGTCTGCCAACAGAACTGACAAGCTAATAGGGCCAAATCAGTGTAAATACTGCTGGGGCCAATTCTCCATTGGTTATTGGGCGAGTATGGTAAGTCTATATAGTGTCCATGCAGACATACGACCTACATATCAGGCTATGTAGGCTCTCAGTTTGCTGATGCCAAATTCCTTCCCACATAAATCCATGCAAACGTGTTGCATGGCTAGTGTTTAAACTGATATATGTGCATTAAAAAATTTAGCTTGAATGTCATTTTCCTCATTTAAAATTAGCCTTGAGCCTCTTTCAGCCATGCACACAAACACACACACACACACACACACACACACAGAGTCACAAGCAGTCACACACTGACGTGCATACACACAGAGCAACAGTCAAACGTGAAAGTGATGTAGAAACGGTGGGCAAAAGAAATGGTAGTAAACACAACAAAAAAACAGCCCCCAATATTAAGGGCAGGGGGAATGGACCAAGTTACATTTATCTCTCGGGTACGAACACACGAAAAGAAATGAAGGGAAAACATAGCAATAAACGCCACATGTGCCTGTAGTAAATGTAGATAAATATAGGCAATAGTGCATCGTGGCCCTGCACAGGATGATCCATCTGCAAAGCCTTCATGATTATGGCCATAACTAGGGGCCTGTGGTTCTCATTGCCTCAAAGCCCCTAACCCGATTTCTAGATGAGTGGGGCATGTTGTGTCTCATTGGGATAACCTCTCTGTCACTGTAGCGTGATTTCTAGTCGTGGTCCATATGGCCTGACCATGTTTTAAACTGACACGGGTCTGTTTAGCCTACAGTCCCCCCATGTCTCGTATATAACATTTAGAAATCGCGAAATATCTCATGACGCCGATAATTGGCTCGAATGAAGTGGTGTCATAAGTTGAGATGAGTAAGGTATAGTAGGCTTTCTTAGCAGCAGCAGCAGCAGCAGCAGCTCTGTCAACGTGCGTCAGAGTTGCTGGCTATCGTTAGAATAAAGCTTACATATTCCCCTATCACATTCCTTCACTTCTGGCGCTTTGTTGGTGACAAACACACACACACACACATACACACGCACACACGCACATGCACGCACGCACGCACGCACACACACACTAGCAGCAGCAGCAGCAGCAGCCCACTACACCGACACTCACGCAAACGCGCACTTTCGAGCCGGACTATCACACACACACTAAAAAAGAAAGCAACAGAAAGATGAATAGGAAATAAGGCTGTAGTGCTGACCGTGGGGTCTCATCCATGGGAACATTAGACTGGGTGAGGAGTTTTGATTTAAGTGGCCTTGTCCTTCTCCGGGGTTAGAGCTGCTCGACGATTTACAGTCTGGGTATTGCGCGAGGCTTGCGTCTTGCTGGGTACCATAAAGCGTTTGCCTCGGAAGGGCTTCGTATCCATAAAATTTCGTCGCGTCTCCGTGGCAAGCCAGCGCGCACGGGTTCTGCTGGTATCCGGGGTTGGAGATCCCCGTGGTTCCGTGGTGGAAAAAGTCCTGCACATGATGGGACGGGTGTTGAAAGCCCGGCGCAGCTGCTCCGGGTCCGTAAACCAGCGTGTGGCTACGGGCAACGCTTTGTGGAAACCTGCAGTCGTAGTAAGTTGGCTCCAGTGACTCGCCGCCTTTGTACTTGGAGAAAAGAGGGTTAACAAAATAGGAGCTCATGGTTTGGTTTGCATCAAGCAAGGGACGACTCTCTCTCTCGCAGACGGAATATGCCCTTTAAGATGACGGCAGCCTTTTGTTTAGGTCCCAACTCGCACACAGCTCAGGCAGACAAACCGGAACTAGGAGAAACGCTGCCCCTTTGGACAATCTACGGCAGCTCACTCTCTCTTAACCGCGTCTTCTCATCGGAGCTTTCTCTCAAAAGGCTTCAGTGTTTTCTCTCTCTCCCCCCCCCACCAGCTTTTGCAGGCTCACAGCCGGCTCATGGCGTGTGCTTTGAGTGTGCGTTAGCCTGTAAGGTTAAAAGCTGGCTTGCTCCAACCGGCACGGTCACAGACGCTTCCCTTTTCTTTCTCTTTTTTTTTTTTTTTAGCTTCCCACCCAACCACCCCCACCACAACACCCCCTCCAAGCACACCCACCCCCCTCTCTCCCCTCCCCTCCCTCCCTTCATCTTTCCACCAGCGGTCAGACGTGGGCCTATATACACCTTGAGAGGACCCGCACTCATCATGTCGAACAGCTCAAGAGGTTAAATATGATCAATGATGGGTTTATCACAACACACGTCCGCAACGTGGAAACTCCGCTGCAGCAGCCGCAGCAGCAGCAGCAGCAGCGAGCAGCCGAGCAACCGACTTGGGGGAAACGGTTAAAATATGTAGACAATGACAAGGGGCTGTATTTTCATGTCCGAGCTAGTTATGGTGCATAGAGGAATTGCTGTTTGCATATAAGTAATTGGTTTAGGCTATAGCCCTGATGGCTGTGCGTAAACCCTGTGTTACACACACAAGCCTATAAAACGCCCGGCAATAAATGTGGTCTATTTTTGACCTTTTGTAGGTCTCAGCGGGTTAATAGGCAATAACGTTTGAAAGTTCATTCACAGTAAAACGCTGCGAGAAGAAAGTCACTGAAAGCACAGCAGCATGACACATGCATGCATGCAAAATACACACTTATATATATATACACACACACATATATATATATATATGTATATATGTGTGTGTGTATATATATGTTTATATATATATATATATAGTAATTTGTGGTAAGACACAAAACAAAAGCAGACTCAACATTTTGTGTTTTTCTGACTGAGAAAGGTCGCGCGCCACGCACGCACGCACCACGCGTTGTTAAAAAACCGACAGACGCAAATACAAACAGCACCGATGACAACTAGCTGCCACTTACTGACCCCCCAAAATCTCCGAGGAGTCGTAGTAAATCTCCTATATGTAGGCCAGTTCATCAGATTTTACACCGGACGTTTGTCCCTAACAGTGAACATGTTCCCAACTCAGTAGCTGCGCGCGTTTTTCTTTTCTTTTTGTTTTGTTTTTTTGGGGGGGGGGTTCTTCCTTCTTCTTGGAGGGGGGAAGGTTTACTGACCGTTTTTACACATCATCGTAAAAAAAATGAAAGGCGCGGTGAGCAAATTTATAGACCGTTCACACTCTGTAAACATGCAGATGAGCCGTCATTGTTGCGCAGAACTCTGAACTGCTGTTCCTACAACAGTCCAGCCACAGGATATATCACGCACATACAGCCCCACCACGGGCTACTCACTGCGACCTGCGTGCCATCACCAACTGGGTATAAACCCCCCACCCCCATTCTGCTATCATCATTATTATAATAATAATAATAATTATTATTATTATTATTATTGTGGTTGTTGTGGTTGTTGCTGACGTTAATAACATGGTTTTGTAAATGCTATTGCAGTTGTAGTCATTATTGCTATATTTGTTTGTGTGTGTATGTATTCTATTTTTCATTTATTTATTTATTCATTTATTCTACTATTGTAGCGTCTATATGGTAGATTAAACGTCTCAAAATCAAGACTTGTTTCCGATTTTTCCTTTAAATTGTATATGGATTTAATTGGTGTTTCTATTTCTTCTTAACAACACATAAAAAGAAAATAAAAGCTACAAATAAACATGAATCGTAGATCTTGGTTTGCACGAGCCGCCGTGTGACCCCCGTAGTAACGTCACAGCGCGAGCCCACGACGGCTGAAGTCCGGCCTGGTGCGAGTTAAGGTACATGGTCTCTCACGTGAGCGTCCGTGTACCAGAACAAGCCACTTGTCCGTACAAATGATGAACGATGACCTCGGAAACGATACGGAAGCATAGCGTGACTATTTCGGGGGGGGGGGCAATCACAAGGCTGACCTGGGTGAAATAAAAAATGAAAATAAAGCCCAAATGAAAATGCCATTAATCAACATTTGCGTGGTTAATCTGTCCCTGGTGTGCCCCGACAGAAGCAGCTGACTGTACATGTCGGAGTTGTGTTTGCAGTACATAATGTGCGGTGTGTGACCAGATCTGTCATTTTGTCATCGATAGACTCCACACTGTTTTTCAGCCAAGCCACGGCTGTGACCATGTACACTGTGAGAGCTCGCTCAAAATGTGGATCAACAGCGACATCTAGTGTTGAGGTCAGTCCATGATCCTGGCCGAGCCGACCGAGGAGTAACAGGCAGATAAGATACCAAGAACGGACTCCCGAGTGTCTGCGAGTGACACGGCCTGCACCTCGCATTTATTTAACGCGATGACATTTTGGGCTGTGTGCTGGAGGAATAACTGCGGCTCTCGAAACACGATAAACAACACTTGGTGTCCATGTACCCCCGCACTCTCTCGCACACTCTTACTACATTGGGGTTTATGGGAGACAGCGCTCGTTTTGCAGCGCTTATACTTGCAAACAATAACTATTGACTTTTTTTTCTTCCTCCACATAATTGGAGGCTGATAGACCTCTCCTGTGATGAAGTGCAGGGGGGGGTGCGGCTGCCCATCAGGCAAAAGCCCCCATCAACGAGGCAAGGGTTAGGCTCCCCTTTGAACGAGTCCAGCACCAGCGTCCATTAAAACCATAAAGTAATTTAGCCCAGACGTCTAGCCAGTTAGTCGAGTTTGCTTTGTTCGTCTGCATTTGAGACAAACAGCCGAGCTCCACCGGGGCCGTAAAACTGCAGCGTGTTTTGTCCTCGCTGTGCGGAAATGCACCGGATTGGTCTTTGAAATTATAGCATCCTGTCCGTATTGTTTGCCACCACAAAAAGGCAATTTAGGCCCATACAGCCCAGGAAACAAATGCCAGACATGGGAAATTGTATCAGGCTAAATGCTCTGTAGTCATTTTGCGCAATTTCACAAGTAAGCAGACGTAATAATCGGTATCTCGGTGGCTGTAGTGAAGAGGCGGCTCTATTTAAAAAATAAAAACGCATAAAGAATATTGGATGTGTACAGGAAATGCCCCCAATACAAATTAACCCGGGAGGGGGGGGCACTGATGCTGGTGTATGACGAGAATTATTTACACTATAAAGATATAAGGAAGAAATCATGTAAATAAAGCCCAAAAATACGATCGGCCTTAAATATGGTGCAAACTACCCCATGTGTGGCCGTACTAAGCAACGTTGGCGAGGCCATAGAGAAGACTAGAGCCTGAGCTCCTGCGCGTTAAACACGAGGAAATCCTCTCTCTCGCACCGAGGCGCCAACTCGCGCTTCAGTCACTCTTTAATTCCCCCGGTCGACGAATAACTGTAAACGTAGAGGCCGGTGACGTCAGATACGCGTTTTATATGTCTGAAGTTGGTGATCAAATCCGAATAAATTGGCAAGGCGCGTGGACTGGCAAGCGCGTTACGACACGAGGTGCGAACCCTAAACTGGATTTTAATGGCGGCCTCATTAGAGCCATTACCTTACACTAAATCCTCAAACGTGTTGACGATTAAAGATTTGGGACCTCGCCGATCCGCAGCATTCACACACAGCTTCGACATTTGGACGTATCTCTCGTTACTGGGAGTCGACCACGTGTACCGAAAACACAATGATTAGGCGAAGCTAAAGGTATGAGGGGCTGATCAACGCACGCTATGGGGTTAGATGAGCGCGCGCGGGGTTGGGTGATTTCGTTGACTGTATTTTTTTCTGCACAAATCACCAAAATAAAGCCTCTTTTCCCGAAAGTGGACGTGACCCAAACGTGGCAGGCCTGCAAGTCATTCGCTAGCTATGAAACGCGTGAGTCCGGCATTTTATTTGGATGACCCTCCTTGAACGTGAACAAACTACAGCAGCCAAAAGAAGTCTGTGTTTTGCGTTTACATATATTTGCATAGACCTATATCTACAATCAGTAATTAAACTTGTGGCTACAGTCAACAACAAAAATTGTGAAATGCACAAATATAGTATACGTTAACAGCTATCTCACAAAAAAAACAAAAAAACAAAACAAAACATACAGACAGAGAAGCTGGATAGCAGATGTTGTGTTTTCTGTACAAAAAATGCTACACCTGCACAACAAATTACAAAGGAAAACAAATATTAAAGAAACATTCATAGGAACATTATAAATTATGGGCAGATGGAATTCAAAAGAATTCAAGTATTCAACCTCTCTCTCTTACTCTTCAGACAGTTTACAACGTATCTAAAACTGCGGGTTTTTTTGTTTTTGTTTTTTAATTTTGTCTTGGAAAAAAAAGAAAAAGAAAAATAATTCGCTTTCCATATTTTCAAAAAAATAATAGCAGAATGCAGCATTGTCTCCACACAACTGGGGTTTCCGTGAGATGGGAGCCGGACGGTGCGGCGAGGAGCAACATATTCAGCATCAGCATGGCCTCGATGTTAAGAGTTAGTACAAAATCCAGCAAATTGACAGACATGTGTTGTATGTATGGCTGCGTGTTTGGCTTGGTCTGTGCTGTGTCCTTGTGACGCTAGTGGTTATTGGGGGGGGGGGTTGTCTGATTGAGATGTCGTCCACACGGGCTGAACGGGTGCGATTATTGTTCTTTGCTGTCGGTCTTCTCTTTGTTCATTTTCTTCATCTTCATGCGCCGGTTCTGAAACCAGATTTTGACCTGGCGCTCCGTCAGGTTCAGGACCCGAGCCACCTCGTACCGGCGGTCTCTGGTCAGGTACATGTTAAACAAAAACTCCTTTTCGAGTTCGAGAGTCTGGTACTTTGTGTAAGGGCAGCGCTTCTTCCTTGTGGAGCGCGCGTGTATCCAGTTTGCCACTGGGTTATCTGCAAATCAACGACAACAACAACGAAGAAGAAGAAGAGGAAGAAGGAGAAGACAAAAGAGCAATGAGTACACACACCGTCAGCCATTTCAAAACTGAAACAATGACAAAACAACGCCGCTGGTGTAAAGCCGGCGGGATGTGTGTTGTGTGTGTGTGAGTGTGTGTGTGTGTTTGTGGATTAGCAGCAGGTCTGCGGCTCCATGGGGTCTTGCATGCACCCCCCACCCCCACCCCAGCATGAAGACGACGTCTAATCCCGCAGAAAGCTATCTACGTTTCTTTTAAGATTAGCTCCAGATCATTCTGGGGATGATTCCTCATCTTTTGACTACATGGGCCTAAAACTGGACTGCCTCCCGTTCTCTCTCTCCCCCCACCACCACCACCACCACCCTAACTTCTGAGTAACACCGTCGTAAAATACTCAATGCGCTTATTCGCTTTATTGGCCCATAAAACGGCCTGTGGTTCAAGCCTTTACAGGTCCGTGGTGAAAGTCCTCGAATATGTCCCCGGCATTCCTGGGGTTATTTGGGAAAGTCGTGCGAATTTGTCTGGGAATTGATGTGTGTGGGGGAAAAACTCGAGATTGCCATGCGTGATGCTGCTCCTCTGCCTCTCTCTCTATCATTTATCATGCGTGTGTAGGTGCGTGTGAGTGTACAGCCGAGGCTTCGTTTTGCCACCGATCTGAAAAGGTAACGTGTGCATGTGCCCTGCCCTGTAAGGCACTTGAGCAAAGCACAAGGAGCCGGGACCGCAATAAGCTGCGCAAGAGTACATGCGCTGATGTGCTAAATGAGATGGCAGGGAGGTCAAAAACTACGGTCGTAAAATGAAACCCATAAGGCTGTTAGCGAGAAATATCATTGAACGCAACGGGGCCCTCGGTTCTGTATATATAAAAAAAACCCCAAAAAATCCCCCATGATCTGAAACTGACGCGACGTTGCTCCCCACATACACGGGGGGCTGTGTGTATCTCGAGTCCATGTTTACAGCCCTGGTGGTTTTACAGCCCTCTATAGTAGCCTACAGCGTTTGTCTTTTTATCGCTCCTGAAGATAGCCCCCCTAGCACAGGCGATGCAGTGGACAACTGAAAGAGGGGGGATGAAAGAACGCATAGTCTCGCTTTACACAGGACGCTGGACTATATCCCTTAAGCAAATGCAATTAATAGAGCAGCATCCAGCTCCCACCACGGTTGTAAGAAAAAAAAGGGAAAACAAATTACAAGGGCTTGAAACTTACTCGGGTCTAGCTCGGGTTTCTCGTCTTTATGCTTCCCCGAAGCCTGCAGCTCCGACTCCGGAGACGGGGTGTTGTGCTGCGTCTTGTCTCGCACGTCAGCGGAGGAGCAGTAGAGATAATCCGTGTACGTGCGTCCGCCGGAGCCCAGGCACTCGCCGGCTCTGTGCTCCTGGAAGGCGTCGGTCTTTAGCCCATAGTGTCTGCCGTTCGCCGGGTAGCCATGGAAAGGCATGGCACCGGAGATCGGCTCCAGCCACGAGCGCATGTACCTCGAGTCTGTGCCTAAATGAGGTTGGTGACTGTATGGATGGTAAACCACTGATGACTGTGAGTGCACGGGGGCCCAGGAGGTAGAGAAAACGGGCGGCTTCGGTGCGAAACTACAGGACGGGTAGTCCACGCACTCCGGTACCAGGGACGTCGGACGAGGGCCGGCGGGGTGCGAAGCGGGCGCCGAAAACCGAGTCGCGATGACATCCTCGCTCTCGTGGTTGATCAAGGAGTCCACATAATAATTGCTTATGGGACCCGTGGTGGACATGTCGAAGCTCCCCGACTCTTTTACATGCATCCGATTATTATATGGAGTGTATGTGTACTTTTTTTATCTACCCATAGAACAATCAAGGCAGGTAATTATTTCTCAACGCTCCCCCGGCTGCCATTGGCTGCCTCGACAACACGTGATTATATTTACCCCCCCAAAATTGTACAGTCGATCAATGCGCGGTTTATCCGGGGGGGGGGGATGCCGATGTACATGTGTCGGATTAAGAATCGGGTCTTTTCCGGTATTTCCTCGGACACGTTAGAGGTAAACTAAACGACGATCTCTTTGTGTGTGTTGAGCATAATCGTGTGGCACTTAGCGGCTAGATGTTGTGACTGGGCGAAGCACAGCCCCTGCGAGACCAGCCTGCGTCTTAAGCCTCGCAAGGCACTATTTGACGGTGTAATCAATCCCTGTCTCGCAAAATCTCCCCCCCCCAGCCTTTACTCTTGCAGCGGATTTTACGGCATTAAAGTGTTTGTTAAATCGTTTTCATGCATTATCAAACCAGCTGCACGTAGACTGGGTGGGGTGGGGGGAGGCTTTATTTAACAGTTAAACGGGATTTACTTGGGCTACTAAGACACGGCTAATGAAGCGGAATACAGAACTTGAGGGAAATAGACAGTGAATTAAGTTTGCTGTGCTGCAAAAGAGGGCGCAAATAAACAATCCCCTGCACGGAATTTGCAAATATATGAAAAGGGAGGGAGGGGGGGGGGATTCAAATTCTTGAAAACTTGCCATAACAATGGCTATATTCAGCTAGTGGCCGTGCATGAGTTTATGTCCTTCAATAAAATTTTTACGAGGACCATTTGATTGTTCATAAACGTGTCGTTAATAAGACCGCATTGGGGTTGCTGGCTGTACACAAAACCAACATTGCATCTGAAACAAGTCTTATCAAACAGCAGTGCAGAAGACAGGAAAGAGGAGACTGCAGGGGGGGGGGGCGTCAAAAAGGCTAACGAGACCAGGGCTTTCATGGGAGGAATAACGATACTGCTATATCTAGTTGCAGTAATCCACCTTATTCACTGACGGTTCAGACAAGGATCCGGGTCCGCTAGAGCCTGCAACAGCTCTTAATGGACGGTAACGCATGCAGGCCAACTTGCAGCAAGTAGACTACCACAGGCACAGAGCACAACGTTATAACCACATGCAACACATCCATGCGAAAGGTTGATTCCTTACAAAGACTAGGATGCTGTGGCCGAGCAGCACTAAACTCATATTCACTTCATGAGAACACGCTTCACGATTTGAATTCACAGTATTGTCTTGTAGTCTTAGAAGCTACAATTAAGAAGGTTTTATGGACTTTTGAAAAATGAAATAGCATGCATTCATATGTGGCGTCGCATAGACAGAAAACGGACCAGTCCAAAATCCATTTTGAAATATTGCCCCGAAACACTACGCATGCTTCTTTTCTTTTTTTGCACGTTATTTTTCCTTTTTTTTAAAACAATTTGCCTTGATTATTTTTCTCCAAAGCAGTCCTGCACTGGGTTGCCCCTTTGCTTTGTCATTGCCACGAGTATCACGTGACGCTACTAATTAGACCGGGTCGGTGAGCTAAGTTAAGAGGGGAAAGGCAGTATGTTTCCCCATCTGACAAATAAGGCAATATTTTATGACATAAAGGGAAACACAATATATGATATGTGTGCTGGGGCTTATTGCTGTGTTTTTCGTCATGTCTGCTGAGTTCACTTCCCACCATGAAATGTAAACGTCCAGACGGCAGGACCTTTACCCCGTTAGCGCCTGCGTTGACCACAGAAGGCCTTGTGGGAATTGAAATATATTTCCAACGATAAGCAGATAGCCGTAATACGATTTGAATGATCGGTGCCATATCCTGGATCGCATGATGAAATGTTTGTTTATTTATTTATTTATTTCTTCTGCAGATTACAGGCTCTGAAATACTGTGTGCAAAACATCGAGGGGGGAAAATAGGCGTGCAGTAATTTGGTGACCTTTTTATATTTTGCGTTTTTGTCTTGAGATTGTGCGGGATGAGGGGGAAGAAGAGTTATAACGTTTATTTTTCCACATGCACGTGCTAAGCTGACTGTCTGAGGCGCTCCTCTGTCCATGCACGAGTGCTATAATAAACATATTACAAGATCTCATCTGCTGCTATGGTTTTTTTTTTGTTTGTTTGTTTTTTTTTTTTGTTGTTTGGTTGGTTTTTTTTTGTTTGTTTTTTTTGCACCCTGTCTTGTAACATTGTTTTATTTTTCTTAACGCAAGTGGAGTCGAGCAGCATTTCGAGGCTCTCATAGGCAACATATTGTCTGATTTGACACACAGAAGGTCGGGCGGTATTTATCCGCGTTACTTTTGAAACACCTCTGTTGTTTTATGGTGAAGCCCCTCTGCGGAAAACAAGACGGCGGATGGTGCATCAAGAGGGGCAACTACCGACCAAATACTCTCATGCGAGGCCTTCGCCTTTCATTTGGTGCAAAAAGCGACGGAACGATATTACCCTACTAATCCGCCCCATGCCGGAGCCAGGCCTTGAAATCCACCATAAACAGCTTTTCGAGAAACAACGCAGGAGGCCTGTGAGTTTAGCGCCAATACGCACAAGCCTGTGAAACAGCGGCGCGATCCTGACGTTTCCAAACGTAGATTCCCCTCATGTGCAGGATTAAACTGCCTATTTTGGGGGTCTATATCTTCTGCTTCTGCAGCAACCAACCACCGTGCGCTTTAGACAGGGACGCGCAGGACTACAGGGAATCCGCATCTCGTTATATCTGCACCGGCAGTCATGGTCCTGGGGTAGCCCTGATCCAAAAGCCCATGTTTATTGAAAACAAATGTGCCTATGTTCATGTTTAAGCCACATGCGTATCAAAGTAGTGTGTATGGTGCAAAAATGCAAATGAACCCAAAAATATTGGTAAGCTGTAACAGACGCACGAGGGGAGCCCGGACTTGGCGCATACATTACTGCTCGCGCTTAATCAGAAGTCTTAATCTTCATATTGGCTGTAATTACGTTGTAAATGCGCGAGAGGTACACGGTGCCAAATGCTACTGTATAAAGTTTTGCAGTGGATGTTGATTTGTTTAATGTCATTTATCACACGCTCGGAAAACGATATGATAAGATATGAGCTCGCGCCTAGCCGACACTGCAGTAACGCTTCACCTGTCTCGCGATTAAGGGCGTTAATTACTCGCCGGTTTCCGTCGTGATTGGTTGAAGGGAATTATCACGAGACGGCGAGTGATTTATGCGGCGTATGTTGACAGTTAGGTTTTATGGCCTCACATTCTCTATTATTGATCATAAAGCCCCGCAATGCTCTGTATCACATACGGCGAGACGACGGATGAGTACAGTAGATTTGGCCATGAACGCGCAGATGACAAAGGTCTGCTCTCCCTCTCTCTCTCTCTCTCTCTCTCTCTCTCTCTCTCTCTCTCTCTCTCTCTCTCTCTCTCTCTCTCTCTCTCTCTCTCTCTCTCTCTCTCTCTCTCTCTCTCTCTCTCTCTTCTCCCGCACATAAATACGCACGCACCCACGAACGCACGCACCCCAAATTAGCCGTTAATCTGAGAGAAATAATTGGCCGGAGTAATTGTTTGTAATGGCGCGTAAAAGGTTGACCGGAGCAGGCGGCGCTCTTTGTTCTGCCGGGGCACCACGCGCTGCGAGCAATCAAGGGCGCTCGCGAGCTAACTGGACGCATCCGGACCAGATAGCCTAATTAGAAAGACCCATTGGTAGGCCATGTCGAAAAGCCCCGTGTGTTGATGTATTGATACAAGATCATTGGGTAGAGCTGTCCCATTTATGGGAGGTTTTGGTGTGAGGGTCTTCGCTACGTTATCAGAGATTTCACCTTTTTTCTTCTTCTACTTCTTCTTTGTTTTTTAGTTTTGCATTGGTGTCACACTAAAGAAGAAGCTGCGGGGCAGCCATGCACATTTGAGGGGCTGTAGTTCTCCAGTATGAACAACAAATCCACGTCCTCCCAACGTGCTGTGTAAATGACATGTCCAGGAGATGCCGCCTGGTAATAATAACTATACTGTGCGACGCTATGGGTGCAAAAACAAAAACACTACACAGCCTATTTTTGTTTTTTGTTTTTTTTGTCCATTATAAAGTCCAACGATCTTCTCGTTATAAGAAAAGCACTCCGTACTACCATAATTTAAACACAATTTAAAAATCAGCAATTTATTCCCTAAGCCATCTGTCGCATATTCGTCTTTAATAATTGACATTTGTCATATAGCTGAGCCCTCGATAACAGTTCAACACCTCGGTTGGGGTGTTTTCTGAAGAAAACCCAATTGTGTGATTGTGTGTGTGTGGTGTACACACACACACACACACACACACACACACACACACACACACACACACACACACACACACACACACACATACATACATATATATATATATATATATATATATATATATATATATATATATATGGCACTATACGATACTTGGTTTTCCACATCAGTGCTAAAAAATGCTGTCAGCATATTTGTTTCGTGTCTGATCATGCCAGTGGCAGCAACAAATCCCAAGCTGTCCCAAAGCAGGGTGGCTCTCTAAAGCTTTCCCTTCCTGCTCGCCACTACAAAGTGAAACCAACAAATGACTTTATGTGTATATGGTTTTAGGGTGAATCTGTGCCGCAGCCGCAGCCCTCTGTGCCCTCGGAGGGCTGTGTTTCCACCGCTGTAAAGTCTTTGTCAGGGATGCATTCCACGGGAGACAGCCATTCACTGAGCTGAATGAAAGTGACTTTGGATTCCAGACTGTCTCTTCCGGTTGCACCAGTGCTAATGGGAGGGGTTGAGGGTGCGGAACAAGGGGGGGGGGTGGCAAGGGAAGCTAAACACTGAACTCCGCTGGAAGAAACGGACGTTTACTGCGCCGTATGAAGACAATAATCAATAATTCACTTGGATGGATCTTTTGTCTTCTGCGGAGGAGTCCCCAAGTCTAGGCATGCACTCTCGGTTTCTGCAAGATCTAAGTGCAACATCATCATCATCCCCCCCCCAAATATTTACTGTTGACAAATGCAAACATGATGCTGCAGCTTGCTGTGTGTCAGAAATGCTAGCCATGCTAATCACTCATACGGCGTGTTCATATTAGTTTAAAATATTATAAATCATCTTATACGTGCCGGCGATTTTAGCGCAGTTGTGCAGGCTGCGCGAGTTTCACCGGGACGATGCTGCCGTGTGAGAATTTGATAATGTTGCAAATTATGCAGAAATGAGGAAATTATTTTCCGTTATCTCATTACGCTAAATGCGTCCTAAATGCCAACCTGGTTGGCGCACGTGCGTCAAGGAGCGTCACGGGCCTGTAAAATCAAAAAACCGTGTCCTATGTGCAGCCTTCCAATACAGATACACATCAGCCAATATTAGGATATATATATATATATATATAAACAAGACTTGCAGAAGGCTACACATACATCACTTGGGAGACATGTGGCCACACTGACTGCTCATCTTCGGCGACAACGTGAAACTACTACGCAATATCATTGCAGCTAGCTGTTGGTTGAGATGCTTGCTTATATAAAAACACGATATTTTGTGATTTACTCATCTGCTTTTATTTCAGTATTCAGTTGTAAACATGAGAAGAAGACCCCCCCCTAAAAAAAAGAGAGAAAAGAAAAACGCAGACACTGCCTGCAGGCAGACAAAGCTTGGATGCACTGAGGGCATTATCCGTCCTGGTTTAGTTCAAAGCTATGGAAATGTTATGCAAACATTCCTCTGGTTTTCCGTTGCTCATCAACGTGTCACATCAGTGATAAATAAAGGGAACGTTGCACATCTGTCTGCCAGTCCTCTTATCTCTCCATCTTATTAGCTCCCTCTTTCTTCCATTACTCAATCTAACAATTCATCCATGCATGCTTCCATCCATCCATCCATCCAGCTCTCTTTCAACCCCCCCCTCTCCAGCACACCCCCCTCTCGCTCCCTTCTTCCATCGCCTCCAGTCTCCGCTAATTAGTATCGGGTAAGTTTTCAAATCGATAAGCTGCAACACAAGCGAAGCCGCGGCAAACGTAACCAGAAGCCGGTGACGAGAGGCGACGCAGGCCGCTCTCAACTTTACCCCATGTTGTTTATAACCCATTCTCTCCCTCTGTGAGAGTCAGGGGCGTTTTACAGCCCCGCCACAAAAATAACAGCAAAGAAAACGTCCCCGTCCACGCTATTACACATCAGTTCATTTACAATGCCATTTGCGGTGACTTCGGGGTGCCTAGGGTGTAATTCAAACGGAAATTGTGCCCTTGATGAAGACGAACTGACGTAATCAAGGCAGTTTCTTGTTGCCGAGCCAGGAAGCGAATCCCAACAACATGAAACTACCTAAACCACGCTTCAGCTGCGCGCGACGGGGGGAGATCCGTGGAAAGGACGATCTATACAACAGCAAGGGAGGATCTTACCGTGTGCCCTAATTACCAAAAGGCGAGTACTAACCAAAAATAAATAAAAAAAGCAAACAATATCTTGTTTTCATGTTGCTAAAAATAAAACCACTTTCTCGGCACTGTCCAGCACAACTTTCCTAACTCAGAATATCTTGATTTGTTGTTGATCGAAACAACACCAGCGCGTGTGCGTAAGCCTGTCAATCACAACCTTATACCTATCGGAATCTCTCCGAAGGATTGTCGCTTGCAAAGCATGACTATGCATGAACATATTTCCAACAGGAAAAAAAAAGAAACAACAGCACAAACAGGCCTAAATGTTTTCCCAGCAGTGACCTAGAACATATTCCAGAATGTTTCCCGTGCAGCCAATACTCTTGAAAAGCAGCCAGCCACGCGCTGCCTAAATCACTCTGCAAAAACACATCCAATCAATGCAGCCGGCGCTAGATGCAGAGACGAGCACTAAGCGTGTCACGACAGCTGTCAAGCAAGCTCCACTGACAGATGTGGCATACCTTCCAAAACATAAAAGACCACCAAAAGATGCATCCTACCTTCACCTCTTCCTGCAGCCCCCATTCCGGTAAATGTGTTTATCCACGTGCTCGCTGTAACGATTGCTATTGTTATCGTTGTTGTTGTTGTTGTTGTTGCTGTTGTTGTTGTTGTTGTTGGCGTGGTCGGCCGTTGTCGCCCTTGTTTATCCACCATCGTTCCCCATCTCTCGCTTCCCATTGAGCCTCCATTATCCCGGGGAGGAAACGGCCGCTGCCTCCAGGAGAGCGCCTCGGCGGGTCCAGCACATTGCAGTCTCTGCTGTGTGAATTAGCCCTCCTCCACACACCTTTAAACGCATCTTTACTGCTGCAGCACATTATATTTGCAGATCATAAAATCCACCCCCAACGCTTTCCAGGGCGAACCTGACATTAGAATTTTATGACCTTGACTTACTGTGGTCACCTGGATAATATTTAAATCAACGTTATGGTCTCTCACTTCTATTAAAAGTGCCAAGATCTCCCTCTCTCATCTGCACTTTGTGTCCCTCCCTCTCATTTTTACCAGTATGCCAGGAGATAAGCAGGGGAAGGACAAACTTTGTACTGTCTTTCCATTTCCCCTCCTTTTATTGTTTTGGAATTGTATGCCATGACACGGGTCGTTTTTGTGCATGCAAATTGCACTACTATGTACAAGCAGGACACATCGACGAAGAAGCTCTGCAAGGGACAAAACATCAGCTCGACAAAAAAATTAGGTTGCTTACATTTCAAGAGTAGCATAGAAAACTATTACAGATCGCCTGCTCCTCGCATTGTCTTTGCAGAGCAAGATGGCATATGGCGCCCCGCTGTTCACTGTTCCAAGTGCTGCAGCCAGTCAGCCTAATGTCTTGTAGCCTGCAGGCTGCCATTCTTGTATTTCTTGTATTATTTAAGAAAGGCACACGTGTGTGATTATATATGTATGGCAGGGTGTGTGTGTGCGTGTGTGTGCGTGTGTGTGTGTGCGCGCGCACGGAAGAGAGAGAAAGAAGAGAGAGAGAGAGAGAGAGAGAGAGAGAGAGAGAGAGAGAGAGAGAGAGAGCGGGAGGGAGAGAGAGAGAGAGAGAGAGGACGAAAATGTGTGAGTCTGTGGGGACAAAGGCTGTTCAGGTGTAGTTGTAAACTGCACTGTGCTCCCTCTCTCGGCTCTCCCTGTTGAGCTTCTTGAGCTTCATGCGCCTGTTTTGGAACCAGATTTTGACCTGTCTGTCGGTCAGGTTAATACTCCGGCTAATCTCTAGGCGGCGCTCCCGAGACAGATACATGTTGAACAAGAACTCCTTTTCCAGCTCCAGCGTCTGGTGCTTTGTGTACGGACACCGTTTCTTCCTTCCACTTTTGGCTTTTAACCAGTTCCCCGTTGTCTTTTCCTCGGGTAAGCCATCTGCCGGAAGAGGAAGAAAAAAAGAAAAGATGCAACAGTAAACAGCCTGTCTGTTCTGAGTCCAGCTCCTCAGCTGAGGAGGTGAAATACATCTTACTGTGCAGCGCTGAAACGTATACACCCTAAATGCACAACCCAGTCTCAACCCTAGATCCAAAAAAAAATTGATTGGAAATTGGAAATTTTTGGCTTTTCAGACTGAAAAATACCCCCCCCCCCCCAAAAAGTACAAGATTAAAATAGTGCAAGATCCCTAATCAGCAGTATTGCTGCTTATTAGCAGCTCGCATCGCTCGCAAATTGCTTTTTTTGTGTGTGATCTATATCCACAATTAGATGCAATTAAACTCAGGAGTAAAAAGCAAATTCCTTTGTGTAAAATTTTGCTATCATGGCTGCAGAGCGGAGCCAGATTAAATCCGGGAGCTTCGGCCCCTTAGCAAATAAATCTGAAATGAAAGTGATAAACCTCACGTGAGACTTCCCAAAACGTTAAAGTGGAAAAGCAAAAAAAACAAAAAAAAAAACAAAAAAAACACTTAGATGATGGGGGGGGGGGGACACCGCTGCAGCACGCGTCCCCAGCTAATTCCTTGATTAGACGGCGGGCTCTGGGGTACAATATCCACCCCCTTGGACAACCGGGACGCAAGTTAGTTAACAGTAATAATTAGCTTAATGTAGAGACCCGGTCTGAGGCGCACTTTTAATCATTAGGAAAACATTTAATTCTGCGATATGGGATTAACAAACACGCGCGCGCACATTTATACACCACGCATTCGTCGCACGCGCGCACGCACACACACACACACACACACACACACACACACACACACACACACACACACACACACACACACACACACAGAAACAAAAGAGCGGTGGAGCCTATCACGCAAATGGGGAGAATAAAATAGTGCGGAGGAACATGCTAGTCGCCATGTAAGAAGCATGTATCGTCATCCATAAATCAGATTAAACCAGTATACACAGCAACACAACGAATGAAAGCTTGCCTTTCACAAAGGCAAGTGCAAACAGGGCTGTGCAGGGACACAGTGTGCACTGTTAGATGACGCCTACGCCACGTTACAGAGGCTTGTGCTGTTAAAATGATAACCAAAACCACCACCACCATGCGTAAAACACTACCAAATATAATTAATAATAATATTAATAATAGCAGTGGTGGTAGTAGTAATAACAATAATAACGACAACAATAATAATGATAATAATATAGCTGTTATTAATCACAATAAGAGTTTCAGAGAAATCATTTTAAAACAGTTTAATTTTTGTCTTATAGGCTATACATAGCATATCAGTGTACCACAAGGAAGCAGGCTTTTATTTTTTTAAATACTTTTCACCAAACTGGCAGAACATGCTCATCTAAAACAGCGCGTGAAAAGGCTAATTAAAATCTCCCACTTGAAGTTTGCAATATTTTCAAGGAATTGTTTTAGGCTGCGTAGGCACTTCATCTGATGGGGTGTAATTACATATAACTCGTTCATCCTTTTCCGGCCCCCTTTGCACATCATGCTAATGTTTTGGGTTTTTTTTTTTTGATCAAATAAATCTGCAAATTGAATAGTAAAACGGAGAGAGGTTCCCCGTGGTCTAATAAAAGACGAGGCGTCACGACAAAAACACAGATTTCCGGCAGTAAAGCAAACCCGCGGCTACAATTTCACGTTTGGTCTTATAAAAAATAAAAAAAATTGATGCGTAAAATAGCGCTCTTAAAAAGAGGTTAGGGGTAGTAGCCTCTCACAATCTAAATGGCTCGTGTGTGTGTGTGTGTGTGAGAGAGAGAGAGAGAGAGAGAGAGAGAGAGAGAGAGAGAGAGAGAGAGAGAGAGAGAGAGAGAGAGAGAGAGAGAGAGAGAGAGAGAGAAAGGGAAAGGGACGGAGTGTTTATTTCAATGATAACTGCCCATCTCACATTTTCATAAATAGAAAGGTGTTGAATGCCATGCACACTACGAGGCCTGATGCGCGAGGCTGTCAAATTCCCCAGCGTGCCTCCGGGATGCTCAGCCTGCACCGCATCGCCGGGCAGCTCACACACAACACAATAATACCGCAGTTACGTAGAGAAATGTGCAACAATTTGGGGCGAAACATTTTTTTTGGCAAATGCACGTGCTTTGTGCGTGTGTGTTTTTGTGTGCACGAGCGCACGTGCGTGTGTTTGTTGTGGGGTAAAGGTGGGGGTGGTGAGGGGGGGGGGTTGGGAGAGGTACCTTTCAATTCCCCGTCGGAGTTATCGGAACAGCTGTCCGTCTTGGCCTTCTCCTCCTTCCTGCTGTCTTTTTCCTCCCTCTCTGAAATGTCTCGCAGTGTCTTTCGGGCCGACCTGTTACAGTCCACTGTTGATTCTGCTGCTGCCGCTGCTGCTGCTGCTGCTGATTCAACAGATGTCGCCAAGTGGGTCAGAGCAAAGCCAGAAGGGAACTGGTCGCCCTGCTGCGGTCTCTCTCCGTTGTACACCTGGGTCGCCTGGAAACAGTCGTCCGCCGAGACAGCAGTTTGCTCAGGCCGGCTGCTATTGTCCCCCAGCCGGATGTAAGTGGCCGGCTCTGTTGTCTCTTTAGGCCTGCCACTGTCCTCCTGATAAAGGCAACAAAAAGACTCCTCTTTGACGTTACCCGCTGGAAACGAGCAGGGCTGTAAACAGTGGGCAACAGGTTGCTCGTCCCTGCTAGTTTTGGAGCCCATACCCCAAGGAGGCGGCTGTGTTGACAGGCAAGGCGCATCCTGGAAGGCACTTAGTGGCGGACCACTCGGAGGGACTTCGTCTTTTTTGGACAGGGGGGATGATCCAAGCTTTCCAATGTGTCTCATCATTGAGTATCCGTACTCCGTATGGATGTACATCCCGGGGTTGCTGGAATAACCCTCACCCCTGAAAGAAGATGATCCTCCCATTAAAGAATCCATCAGGAAGGCACCGGGTGCCATATTATTCGGGCATGACATCTTGCTTTGACAACACTGGCCTCTTCTAAGCTACACCGGTGGCAGACTGCGGCTTTCCTCCAGGACAATATGGACAGTAGGATGCTGACATCTTTTGGGGGGCAAAAATATCAGTAACATAATTATGGATGCTAGGAGACATGTCATGTGATTTTCAGACCAATAGCGGCATGGAAGTGGCCTTGATGCTCCAGACTCTGGTGACGTCAGCGCGGTCAAGTTGGGAAGCGGAGGGGCTTTTGCGTGGAGCAAGGGCGCCATCTAGCCAGCGCAGGGGGGTAAGGACAACAGGGCCTGCGACGGGGGAACAAAGGACGGCGGGGAAGATTTTTCAGCCACCTCCGAGGCGTTTGAAGAATTTTTATTTTTTTTTTAGCTCTATTGAGGTAAACCACTTTAAAGGTTTGGATAGAAAATGGGAGAAATCTGTTTCCATTTTCCCCCCTTCCTGACTTCAAGAGCAGCGTCGGCGAAATCATCGACCATTTGTCCTTAGATATCCTGTTGTTTTGGGGTTTTTTTGTGTGTGTTGTTGTTGTTGTTGTTGTTTTCGGCGAGCTGCACTTTGTTGTTGTCGCTGTGTGCGTAGAACGGTAAGGCAAATACACATGTTTTTAATCGTTAGACTGAACCAAAGTGAGGCCATGTATTTTATTTTTTAACACAGTTCTGTTAACACAGCCTCTGTCTAAATGCAGGGGTGTAGCTCGGTCGAAATGCCCCTCGTGCGTTGGGCTATATCTAATTATAAGCTAAATATATAGCGAAACGAATGATGGGATGAGGGACCACCGTGTTAAACGCAGCATCTCTCTTCCATTCTCATCTCCGTGCGAGCGAAAAACTTGACCTCGGCCGGAAGTTTCGTGTTGACCTTCGGTTTTTGTATTTTCCTTGCACGAGCTTACGACGTCTGCAAAACAATAAATAAATAAGCACGCAGCAAAAAAATAACTTTCACCAAAGGCTAATTATAAATGCAAATTTAGCCTATTAACACTGTGTATATTCTTAATATTTGTAGGATGAAGCTGATCGATGAAGACATTTTTGTGTGTGTGTT
>NC_079212.1:22633632-22736132 GCF_029633865.1 Lampris incognitus | reverse complement strand
AAAGACTACATTTAATTATGAATTGTAGTTAATGCACACGTGCAATCAGCATACACATGTTGGTGCAGACACCCTGTCCCACACACACCCATACACACACACACACACACACACACACACACACACACACACACACTTAAACAAAACGCTCCATTGCAACACTAAAATAAGTAAAAAATTAACATAACACATAACACTTATTTCCTTTCCCCCAGTTATCCTATGTTTGACGCAAGCTTACCACGTGGCCCAATTAGTCAACAACTACTTAAATGTAATTGTGATGGTATGTGCAGACAAAGGGGATCGGGTCCATTCATGCGAAATCTTCATTTCAGAAGCTTCGCTGTATTGGAATTTTCAAAACGGGCCTGATTTAACATGAAGTCGGTGAATGATCGATATAAAAAAAAATCCATTTTCAAATGAATTACGACGTCTTTTTCAGGGGTATCAATCAGACAACGTGTTGCTTTTCTTATCTGATATATGCTTGGATGAGATTGGTGGACATGGCGGCTGACCTAAGGGGGGAGGGGGAGGGGGGTTGGGAGTTTGGGTTGACGTTGTAACATACACAGACCGAGTTCATGTCGAAACCTCTTGCCAAGACCCCCCCCCCCCACGGATATCCAGTCTTGCTTGTTTACTATTTACTGCGGAAGTGAACGCCATTCCCCCGAACAGACGGTGCAATTAAGAGAAAAAAAATAGCCATTTAGTACCTCTGTCTTTATGGCAGTGTCTAGACTACAAGAGTGGCGATTCCATTTAGTGGGCACTAAAAAGTGGGTTAGCGTCCAGCTCTTTTCTCTGCATTTTCTCCCAGATCTTAGCTTCTATATGCTGGATGTCTAGCATGCGTACGGAAAATCCCGACCCACGGACCTCTCCGGAGCAATGTGACCTTCCATGTTTAATATGTGAACTGTGTAGGACCTCACCCCCGATAATCCTCCCTTACGCTCAACCCAAAGAGCCAGTTTAGCTCGGCTAATGCGCGTCACCGTGAATTAGCCGACAACTGGGGCCGCAGCGTGAGAACCTTATTAATGCGCGCCTTATATGCGCGCGAGGGGTGCACGTTATTTGTCGCAATTCTCGCGAGTAGGAAAAAAAAGAAGAAGAAGAATTAGCTCTTGACAGTTGTGTTCGCTAACACGATGACAGATACCACCACACAAAAGCACAAAGTCGGTTTTTTGGTTTTTGCCTATATATGTTTCTGTTTATTTCATAAGTATTCTTATATTAATGATACACAGGCCGACAGTCCGCTCCTCCTCTCAGAAAACAGAAGCACCAGAGTTTTTAAGCAAATAATTTAACGAGTGTTGGCGTTAAAGCTCTTAAAGTTGCATGGGCAGTGTAAGGAAACGTAGCAGCAGGGATTTTTGGGGGGGGGGGTTGGGGAGGGTGTGGGGGGGTGTGGGGGTGGAAACTCAACATAGATATAGGCCTATTTACACTCACGAATGCACACTGCATCATCGGCTATTCTGTACACGGGATATATTTTTCACAGATTGGATATCACAGTTCTCAATGGCGAAAAATGCAGCCTGTAAATGTTACTATTACTCGTTCACATTCTGGCCAAGAGAGAATTAGATAATGGCAGGCTATTATATACATAGACCAGAAAATGGGCAGGGAGGGGAGAAAAAAGGGGGTATCTGCGCAATACAAATGTTTCAAAGTGTCCTGTTACATTTGATATCTGACAAATAATACGTCTATAGAAACAGTTGAAGAAGACAATGAAGAGTCGTGATAAATAGGGGGGTGGACATACTCAAGAACAGTTTAAGGTATAAATGATTATTTCAATCAAGTGGGGGTCTTTTTGAAGACCAGCTAGAAATCCACTGCCGCCTGGTGTAGGCAATACGAAAATGGCGACATGTACCATGCAGGCCTAGCAACTCTCACTGTCCATTTTATCATTGCACCGTTGGTGAGATGGGCACCTCATGCCCACAATTACAATTCAATGAGATTAGAGAAGGCCTAAATGTCACTGAGCATCACACCGTGACATCGTACGCTTTCGCTCACAACAAGGGGTTTCCGGAGAAGTACTGCAGACGGTCTCTGCTCAGCTTCTTCTCTTTCATCCTCCTATTCTGAAACCAGATTTTAACCTGTCGGTCGGTGAGGTTCAACATTCGGGAAAGCTGAAGCCGTTTCTCTTTGTTGATGTAAACGTTAAAGAAGAACTCCCGCTCCAGCTCCCGAATCTGAAATTTGGAGTAGGGACACCTCTTCTTCCTTGTACGAGGGGTGCCTGAAGAAAATAAATAATAATCATCAGAGCCTGTCATCTACTTGTCACAGGAAAGGAAAAATAATGCCACATGCAAATTATCCCCCGATGTAGTGCTGAGTATAGGCAATAAAATGCAGATGCACATTATACAAACTATCACGAAGCTAGCGTTTCAGCCAACGTCCACCGAAGCCTATCAGGCTCCCAGCTAAACCTGCCCTAGTGTGAAATATCAGAATCCCTTAATATCATTTTACGGCGTGCAAGGACGTGTTTATCACTCACAACAACATACAACAACAAAAGTATATTGCTGCAAAATGTGCGTCACATTCCTTTGTAGCCAAACCAACAATTTAGACAATCCTTTGGCAGTCAATTGAGATGCATTGCCAGCGTTTGTAATAAAGCAAAAGTTATTTCTAGGCCATATCGATAGATAAGCTGGTTGCAGCAGTTTAATTAGAGTCGACCAGGAAGAAAGACCAAGTGTACAGAAATTTCACCTCGAATTATAGACTTGCAATGTGTAGCCGGACTGGGCTACGGTGTGCAACGAGGTTAAATAGCACTAGATTTTGGGTTAGTGCCTAAATGGCACGTTATTTTACGCATTGCCTCTGCAGGTCAAATTTTTGGATTTTATCTTGACACTGCTCCCTGCTTTAACAGCACTGCCTCGTCTACAGACAAGTCACAAATCTACTGTGGCAGATGCAAAAGAGAGAGAAAAAACACAAGCGTGTGACTTAAGCGTTTCACCGGCTACTGTAGGGGGGAACAGCATAAAATGCAAACCCATGCATTTCTCTCATATGGACGGAAAGCATGCAGCGAGTCCCTACCAGCTACTGCTTTGGTCGCTTGGTGTCTGTCTTTGAATGGAGGAAACAAGAAAAAGACGCCATTGTAAGTGATAAGACAGACATATAGATAGACATATAGATAGACAGATAGAGAGAGAGAGAGAGAGAGAGAGAGAGAGAGAGAGAGAGAGAGAGAGAGAGAGAGAGAGAGAGAGAGAGAGAGAGAGATAGAGAGACAGATAGATAGATGGCGCGTTTAGTTCGTAGTAAAGTGTGTAATAATCTATACACCATGTCTTTCGCAGGGGAAGCTAGTCCTAAAAAGGCAAAATTCACAGTACGCCAGAACCAATGTTCTGCCCAATTGGCTTTTACTCCCGACAGCCCGACGAGAAAATCCCTTAAAATGCCCAACGCAAGTTCATGATCAAAGTTAGCATTTGTCACAATAGCGCGCTCTTAAAATTTCACAGACTCTCCCGATAGACGCGTCTGTGTATAACATCCCTTTTTTTCAAAGCGCTTTCCCATCGTAAAAATTCTTCTCGTCGGGAAGAAAGAGCTTTGTAGGTTATAATAAAATCCTTTGAATGCTTATAAAACTCCACATAAAATCTGACCGACAAAACACCGGGCTAGTCCCTTAACCTTTCCCCATTTACAGCTTCGGTACCTACTCGAGTGGCTGCTGCTCTTGCTGCTGCTGCCGTCCTTGGTCGCCGACGACGTGCAGGAGCCCGAGTTCGTATGTCCCTCCTCATCCTCGGGGTCCTTTTCCTGGTCTTGGGCGCCGGGTATCGAGGCGGTCGTCTGCTGCTGCTGCTGCTGCTGCTGCTGCTGGTGCTGCGGCTGCTGCGGCGGCGACTCGGTCTCCAGCTTGCTCGCCTCGCCCTTCTGTAAACAATTGTCTGACTGAGTGTCCGCACCGCAGTACGCGGTCTCGAAAAAGCGGTCGAAGCCTTGCGGGAGGACGTTGTTTTTGCCCACGCCGGAGTAGAATCCCGTGGAGGGGTGGTTGGAGCCTGGATGGTGATGGTGGTGGCTGTACACACTCTCGTTCTTCATAAGCATTTCTGTCATGGTGGATGGTGGAAGACAGTCTCTGTGCACCAGATCCTCTCCTGAATAGCACGGTGCATAATTGCTTCTGTGGTGCCATTTACTCGCAGGGTCCAAGCCGTATGAAACTTCCCGCACCGGCTGCACTTGAGACAGATTCGTGGAATAAGGGTAGCTAATCTGCCGCGACGGGGCCTGTGGAAGGAACGAGGAGACGGCGGAAAACTCGGGGACGTAGTAAGTGCAGCTGGGGAGGTAGATGTTAGACGCGCAGCCCGTCCTGTCCCCAAACTCGGACGTCCGGTCCTTGCGCGTCTGGGAGCAGAAGTTGCCCAGATTCACCGAGTTAAACATCTTTCTCTCGCGCCCCGCACTATAGGTAGATGTTTTGGATTCGAACTGCAGAAGGGGAAAATTTGGGAAGGCGAGATGACGCGCAATCCGTCTAAGTCGCCCCGCAGACACGTGATCGAAAGTAGATATTGTCATATATCAATTTGGAACAGTTGAATGTGTAGGAGTGGTTCGCTTAGGTAAGATCTAGGAGGTTCAAACGATTAATTTTCAAACACCACGGGAGCACTGCGAAAACCAGTAACAGATCCCCGTTCCTTGGCTCAGACCATGACAATTAGAGAAAGATGTGTGATGTGTGTTTATATTCATTTGCTGCTTGTAGCCTAGCTATAGCTATAGCTGCCTAAATAGGGCTAGGCTGCACATTGCACTCAGTGGCATGCATTTATAGTGTTATTGGAATTTTACAGGTAAGGTTATTGTTATTATTATTATTATCCTCATTCTTATTATAATGATCATTATCATCATTAATATTATTAATATTAATATTATCATCAATAATGATTAACCACCACTATCCTTAATCCTTAGGCCTGCTAACATTCAAATTCTATATGAATAGTTATAATGTTATTATATTTTAATCACCACATTACATGCGGTTGTATTGGGGGAGACCAGGCTGAATTAACAACACCGATGGACGTGATTATAGTTCAAACATGATATGCACCCTTTAAAAGAGGGACCACACTCGTGGCTCCGCTGTGCGGAAAGGTGGAAACACGTCCATGTCTCCAACTCTCCGAGTCCTCCTTTAACACAGCCACGCTGTTTTATACAGTTAAACCGTCATATTTTAGACAATTGTTGAGGAGGCGGTGGGGGGAGAGGGGGGAGGGGGGACTGTCTTGATAGTGATCCCATCGTCCAAGGGTGAGTATATGCTATGGCCAATATCAATCAGCTTTGATAAAACCTTCCCCATCATTAGTAATGTTGGTTTCCTGCACAACAATTATCCAAGTTGCCGCCGTCCTTCCCACTCCGAGCTCGCCACTGAGAGCGAGGGCGTCGCGGCTCATCATGTACAACCGATACCGGGGATCACCGTGTCCCCGGGAAATGACGTGGAATCAAATGTTTTCGGGGGGGGGGGGGGTCACACGCCACGTTCGCCGGCCGAACGTGTTGTGTGTCCGCCCTGCCAGTTGACTTTGGATCATGACAGAGTCCACGGAGGACAACCGTGCACAATTCAAGGCCACAGTTCCCACCGAGGGAAGACGAGCGTTTAGCAGCCAGCCAAGTTTAACCTTGGGCCACGCGGAGCTTCCGGTGGGCATCTGCCTTCCAGGGGAGCGTACACGTCAAAAGCAGACGAACATGCTAGTGCCCGTTGGTTTGTACATTTTCGCATTAAGAGGTAGAGTTTTTATTTTATGTGTGTTTTATGCAGACTGCACCCCCTCCTCCTCCTCCTCCTCCCCAACACACCACCACGAAAAGAAATACACACTCTCTGCAAACAGACACACCGAGAGTCTGGGGCGTGAAATCACTCGAAAAGGATCCACTTCTTAAATAAATGAAACGTATGCGGATCAAGATCTTGTGGTGTGCAGAGCTTGCAAGTGTCCTACCGAGCTTCCTGCAGACAGACGCCTGCTGCCTGCACAGGGGCCTGTTAATCAGCCCATGCTCCACAACGCCTTGTTTCTGAAAATAAAAAATAAACAAGTCCCCGGTTGATATTCGAAGGCTTTGAGATCGTTTCCACGAGAATGTCGAAATTTATTTGCACCTAACGACGTGAGCTGAGAACATGGCTATTCTATGGAAATAATGATAATAAAAGACAAAAAAAAAGAAAAAAAGTGTAATAAAATGAGTGGTTTGAAGAGAACGATGCGTCTGTGCGGCTCTTTCCTGGTGTCCCTGTAAACTTTTAATTGTCCTTTTGAGGCCCATTGGCGAACCTTTATAGACTAAATGATGCAATACAAGGTGAAATTAATATGATGGCCTATTGTTTACGATGATAGTCCGCTATCTAAATGTTTCAGTAGACTTTGGAAGCATTATCTTATTGCCCTATAACACCGCCGGCCAATACCGCATCACCCAGGGGGATGCGGGTATCTATCTATGAAAATAATGCTATCCTCTATGGTGGCTTACAGTGGGGGTGGGGGGGGGGAATAAGCATCATGTGTCAACTTCAACGTTTGCAACGGCTATGGGGTCGTGCGTGGGTTTCTGCAAAAGGCGGTGGCATTGGCGTTCGGGTTGTTTACTACCTATATAGGCAAAGGGTTAACTTAAGAGATGCATCCTGCATCCAAGTACAAAGAAAGCAGACAGCTGTCCAGACACAGCACTTGAATTTGACCACTAAAATTCTCCCTACGTCCACCATAAAAACCCCCGAATGGCTGTATGCCTTTGTTCTATAGAAAACAAATAAAGGGTGAGAATGAGAGGAATTCGCAAAGCAGGCAGCTCACCGCCAAGGTGTCCCCTCGAGTGAAAACAAAGTGATGCGTTTGAATATTTCACATCACATCCGAGGTGAGATGGAATATTTATTTTTTTTTATTTTTATTTATTTATCTATTTTTTTAATGGCGGTGTTTGATCAGCCCATGCTATGAGTCATGGTGTAAATTGGGGTGGTGGGGTTGCACACTTGTTTTAACATTCTGGTTGAGGGGAGGGGGGGTCAATAATTTTCTGCAAATGATCGAAAATAACGTTAGGATCAATAGAATTTAACGTAAGCAGGTAAAGTGTGTGCAAGGGGGCAATGGTGTGTGTGCTTTATTTTCAGCTTCGCAATGGAAAACCACGGGTCTCCATTTTTTGGGGGGGGGGGGTGAATTAATCGCTCCGCCATTGGGGACCATTATTAACATATACGTGGCCTATATGGGGAAATGTTTGACACATGCTTGCATGCCACCTTTTTCGACCTTCGCGGTTGCGTAACAGCCACGCCTCAAAATATCACTGACAATTTCTCTATTACCAAATATAATGGCGCACAGTGTAAAGTACTAGCGCACAAATAGTAAGTACTAGCGACTTAAAGGGGTCATGAAGTGAGTTCGGTGTCTGACAAAAATGAATAACTGCAGTACAAATATGAGAGCGCGAGACGGTGAATGGGGGCGTTCAGAAATCATCCACATACCTCCATTTTGTCAGTTTTTGTTTTTGTTTTGGAAATGGAAAGCATCCATGAGGGGGGAAATCTAATTTCAAACGGAACAAAACCATAAAATCCCAATTTTTAATATGCAGTATAGGGTAGCTGCTGCGGACAGACTGCTCCGTCCGAAGCAACGCTGTCACATCATTCCCTCATTATAACCACTTCCCCAGCGCGGATCGCACGCTTTACACGAGCACGGCGCAGGTATGCATGATCCTGAATTCAATCCCGACTTACAAAAAAACCACAGGGCAAAAACGCCAAAAAACCCATAGGACTCGCACGTGAGACGAGCTTTAATAGGCTGCAGAGTTGCGTGCATCAAAGGAATCAACGCTTCAAAAGCAAAAACGGGCATCCAAAGCAGTAGAGAAGCCTGCTTAACCTGAACACAGTGGGCTATTTGTAATAATGAGCTATAATGTGGCAACCCCAAGTTCATGATAATATCATACTCTGCAGGGTTTGAACGCCGACTATTCTCGCCCTGGTGGCCTAGCACACACACACCAACAAAAAAAAAAGAAAAAAAAAGTGAACACGGTTCAAGCATGTGTTTATCCCCTATCGGTCGCCTCACAACAGCTGATATCCTTTTAGCAGTAGGACCCAGCGAGGGCTGCCGGGGCTTGCACCAAATAAGCAGGCTAAAAGATATGCAGAGTTTGACCGCAAAAGGTTGTGTTTGACTTATCCGTTTCCTGTCGGTGCTAAGCGAAGACGCGCGGGGTCTTGTGATGATAAAAAAAAAACAAAAAAAAAACGCGTCGGTTTCCAAAAGGCGGATTACATTTAGAAAGGGGGCTGAAAATGGTCTTTTTGAGTCCTCCTTAGCCGAATTAGGTGTTGTAAATATTTGCCATTCTCCACTTAAACATCACTATTCGACCACTGACTTTACGACAGCATCTGGGGGAATTTAAGCTATGTATTTTTGCCACGCACCATAATTACGATAGTAAAGTGTAGGTGTCAGCCTCTTGCTGCGAAAAGAAACTATCAGCTAAAAAAAAAAAGAAGAAAAAAATGGCTGCTCTAAACACTGCAATCTGTTGGGGCATTTTCGGAGATTTAAAGACGACTCTCCTGTGCGAGGGGATGCTATTTTAAAAATGCTAAGCATCTATTAAAGAAAAAGAAAAAAAAGCCCTTGTGATACGACGCGCGCGCCCACACACGCGCGCGCGCGCGGGCGCCCACACAACAATTACGCGTCTTTTCACCGTAACGCGGCAGCGCCGTTAGTGTGCGGGTGAGTGTTATTTCATATTAAAGCGGCTTGAAGTCAGAGCTAAAAGAGGGAAGCGTGTGTAATCATATTACTGTCCCCTCATGGCCTAGATAAATTTAATTGGATGTAAGTCGGGCAGTTAAACTTGGCGGTATGAGCTGTGAACACTTTAAAGCAACAGCAGAGAGCCTTGTTTTTACTGAGGTCTCTGTGAATGCACCTAGCGTGAAGCCTTTGCACTGTGGCAACAATGGCAACAAGATGAAGATGCGTGTGTGCGTGCGTGTGCGTGTGTGTGTGTGTGCGTGCGTGCTGTTACATTTCGAGAGTATTTTGCTCTCAAACACTATACAGGACATGGTTTCCAGCTCTCACAGTGAAGCAAGATCTGGTATACTGTAAGTTTTCAGTGGATTTGCATGGAGACTGTTGCCTTTAGCTGCAATTTATGAAATAAAGGAGATACTTGGCACCTCCAGGGGAAGCTGGAACATGGTGCACTACCCTCACTCAGTTCAACAAAGCTTGTCTGGCCAGAAATGCTGGTTAGGTGTAGAGATTAGGCTAGGATTGGTCATTTTCCCAACAGGTCCCGTTGTGTCATGGCCTTTTCAGCATCACACAGACAAAATGCGCAAGGCTTGAGTGGTTACATAGCTTTGCCTTTCTCCAGCGGCGAAACGTTTTTGGGAATATGTTGATATTAAAATATAGCTAATTGAATAACGGGTGCTATTGGTCGCTGCGTATTTCTGAAAAAAATGCTTTGCGTTGAAGACGCATCGGAGCGCACAACAGGAACACGTGTAGCCCGTTAAAAACCGAAGGCATGCGAATAAGTCACTTACTTTCATGTTATCTGGGGATCATTTCTGCATAATATGAACGCAGATCATGTCAAATAAGGCTAATTTCTAATACAAATACGATCCGCTTAAATTTATTTCAAATTTTGCCCGGAGTCATTGCAAAAAAAAAAAAAACTCTTCGGCGTTATTAGCAAATAAGAAATAAACTGGATGACACTCGTTGTCATGGAGATATCAGGTGCAATTAAATACCAGAATAATAATGATGATAAAACTGCTAACCCACGCAAAACGCCTGAAATAAAGTCAATATACAGCCAATAACGCAGCCGTGTTACTTCTGAGCAGTTGAACGTGTGTAATTTTCAGTACACATTTTCCGGGTTGGTTTCGATCCATCTGAGCACGCGCTACACCGGTGTGTTCATAACGCAGCGTGGTGTCCTCCAATTAGCGGTGGTCAGCGCTGCTCCCACGTAAGGCTGGACAACTTACATATCGCCATAACGTCTTCTCAGGCGCCCATAGCCTCAACGTACATGCCGGTGTAGTCTGAGCCGCAGAAGCCTCCCGAGCCATATAGACATGTACCACGCATTGTGACGCCGCTCAAAAAAAATGTAAGAAAAAAAAAATCCGGCCTAATTAGAAAACGAATCCAAGACGCCGAGTGACCTTGGCAACTGCGCATACGCACGTTACCCATGCCGGGCTAAACGAAAAGGCGCGAATCGGCCATTGCCTATCGGGGAGAAATGGCTCATATACTTGACCTTCATTTGGTGCGAGTGCCTTGCCGGGGCCTTATGGCGGACCCGGCAGGGAGCTAGTCTACCTCTTCAGACGAGCGCACACTATAGGGGTGCTAACATGGGGACCAAGTGACGAAACGTCGCGCACCACGGCGTGCCATTTATTTACACCGCAAAAAAATAACCAGATTCAACAGCTGATGCTAACAAACCCATACCATCGAGGAGGCACCTCAAGGGCTGACTTGTGTTACCATGGAGCCAGAAAGTGGCCTAACTACGATTTGTATCGATCGTATCTTGTGAGGTGTCCGATGGAATATATGATAATAGGCTAGATAAGAACGGCTAATACCTCTACTGTATCTATATGGAGGAGTCGCCCGGCTCTATTTATTTAAATAGGAGGGGAAATATAATGAGCGGCCACTTGCTCAGGAGTCTGAAGAGCGGTCTGTAAGACTGCTTCCCACCTTACATTAAGGAATGCTGGGCGAGATGCTACCAAGACGCAGAGGCACTGAAGGAAAGAGAGAGAGAGAGAGAGAGAGAGAGAGAGAGAGAGAGAGAGAGAGAGAGAGAGAGAGAGAGAGAGAGAGAGACAAAGCGCTCCTGGTAAAACCATTCAATATCAATATGCGTCATCACAGGGGGGAAATGGACTAAGATATACATCAGAAGATATTTTGATATATACCTTACCTTCTTTCTCTGGATGACATCAACACTTCAATCCACACACACACACACACACACACACACACACACACACACACACACACACACACACACAACAAACGCGTACGTCGGCGCACACCGCTCATACGCGCTCGCAAGCACACACACACGCACTCACGCATGCACACACACACACTCACTCACGCACACACACGCACGCACACACTTTTGTATAGGAACAACATTGCTCTTCTCCATTTCTCTCGCCAGCTTGGTGCCATAAACGGCAGAGGGGCGGCCGGGGACCTAGACCACATGACACACAAGTTCTCTGCGAAGGGCAATGTGACGCTGACTGACCTTTGGGACAGGAGACAGGCCACCATAAACAGATTTAGCCAGTCTCAAAGTCAAAAGTGCTCGAGAGCATTGAAAGAGCGATTGTAAAAAAAAAGAAAAAAACCTCGCAAAGCCAACTGAGATTTACCCCATGCTACCATCCCAATGTTGGCTGGCTGTCTGAAACAGCGATGCCTTTTAGCTGTGTATGTTCACCGTATGGCATTAATACTGGGAAACATACTGAGTAAGGATGCAGGAATGGCAAAGATCTGCAGACCAGCATAACCTGTTGTTTACTGAGGGGAAGCTATCAGCTCCTGTATGAGGGATATTGAGAGTACAGCCAAACCGCCCTCCCAGGAGCGCTATGCTATTTGGATTGTTCAATAGAAGCCATTGGGACATTTTGGAGCTCTTTCGTCACAGGCAACAATAAAATTGCATGAAATAAAAAGTGGAGTACGAAATTCTTGACTGGTTAAAATGCCCGGAAGAGTTGAAAACACCGCAACAGCAAAGGTCGTACTTGAAGTTCAAGTTAAAAGCGTATGCTTAGATAGCCCCCGTTTGATCACCAGGCAGCCACGCCATTCTCTCAACTGGAAAGAACTTTTTTTTGGGGGGGGGGGAGAAGAAGAAGCAGAAGAAAGAAAAATAGACACAGGAATCACCTGTTTACCCCAGGAAGTCTAAAATTTTGTGTGAAGCATCCTTCATTTTCCCCATCAAAATAAACACAAATACGCAACACACTGTATATGCTTTTGACGTTTGCAGCACAGCTGCCATGTATGCACACAGGCACATTTCGTCGTCGACAAAGACAAAAGAAAAACATTTATTTGTATTTTCTCATGTTGTGCTGCAGTGTTTTTTTTGGCCTTGACATCTCCATCTACATGTTTTGCGGCGTGCAACAACGCTCAATGTGCCGCTGTAACAAAACGTGACGCACGCCACGCTGGCGATCGATCCAACGTTACGTCATTATAAATTATGGTTTGCGATATCTGCGAGCCCCCCCCCCAAACACTACAATCAGAAGCATATTTTGTGGTTCTGACCGAGGTGTCCCTCCCTGAGGCTCATGCACAAACCGAGTATGACGGGCCGCAGCTGCAACAGCGTCGGGGAGGGTTTTCCTGTCACCCCGGAACCGTGAGTCCTCCTGGATCTCACCAAGACAACAGCCTAACGCAGGATACGTATTTATGGCGTTGCTTTGCGAAAGATGTTCACTCTGATCACATAGTATATGGAGACTTGTCTTTCCGCTGAATTTAAGAGCTCTTGGTCTGATCTCAGCAGGGGGGGGGATCTGCCTTTAATAGCGGATATTATTAAGAGATTTGACTCCACTCTCCAGTCAATAATTAACATCGTTGCATGTCTGAATAACATTGCAGTACCCATTATCAGCCGTGCGTAAAGAATACACGCGTCAAATCACACGTACACCTTTGTCTCTCGTACCGAGGAGTATCTTTAAACAATCCTGACCCGAGTCTACGTGTCATCTACAAATCATCTGGTTGAAAGTGCAGGGTATATAGTTACAAAACTAATCCACTTCAGATTGCTCATTGTGCAACCTTCTTTTTTTTATCAGATGCGTAATTCTTCCCATTGGACATGTGAACACGTTTTCCCGACACATAACGAGATACAAGACGTCGGCCTTGCCTGGTTTGGAGAAAACGCGGGGTTAGATAAACACATAGTACAAGGGCGGTGACATAATTAGGCTAAAATTTCCCATATTCCTTTGAACACGTGCGATTTTAATAGATGCGTCTGTTGGGATATATGCACGTTGCAACCTGAAGGAAGCATTGCGTCCGATCAACAAAAAAAATAGAAATAAAATAGCGCCATCATCCCCAGCATAAACACCATGGCGATCCTACGCACATCAACGCCTTATAGCGCGTTATAATCGTTTTATAACGACGAAGGCATTTAAACTGCGAAACCGGGGCTTTGGCACGAGGTTAATAACGTCCTTCGGACTTGCAAACGGTTATTGCATCCATGTTTGCATCCACCCAAAGTCTTTCGCGCGGCCTGCCTGCAGCGCGAGGGCTCTCATCTAAACGTCAGATGTCTTTCTTAACCGATACGTTCTGCTGTGGAAGAAAAAAAAATAAAGGTCACAATAAAAATCGTTTGTGGGCAAATTAAATGGGGGTCAGCTTTGATCTAACAAACTAGTTGTGATCATGCACAAACTGTCAGACCATTCCCTCGGTCCCTAACTCGGTAGCAGGAGCCGCCGTTCACAGTTCACTGAAATGGCAACATCTGATCTCCTTTGCCGAGAGAAGGGTGGGACACTTTCCGCTGAAATCCCTTCAACCAATATCTGGTTCAGGCAAATGCGCTGAACGCTCGCTGATAGGAAAATGGTGCATGGACATGCATTGCTTTACACCTTGTTGCCAGTAGGGAGTGCTTTGCGGATTTCAAACTGCGGGTTAAAACCCGTTGCTTTTTCAGATGTTTGAGATAAAATACTAATTTTCTATACGCGTGTGTTGATTTAAACGAGGTTTTTTTTTTTGGTGTAAAACTCTAACGTGCTCTAATACGTGATGCAAACCGGGACGTATAAGATGCATGGGGGGGATAGCAAGGCCTCGCGCCCTGTCTATGGAGCATTGGGGTGTGACCCTATTACCGCTTTACAGAGCTACTGCGCGTTTAGCTGCGCCATAACGGGCCTGCGGTGTGGCCAACTTCAGAAGAAAGGCGGAATTGCCGATAAAAGGGCCGTGCAGGTAAACGAAATGAGAAGATCCGCTCGTTTGGGTTTTCATCAAATCCAAGTGCACGCTCAGGTTTAGGATGCGCAAATCAGCAGCCATTTTGCATGGGCGATACGCCCTCTCGGATCGATACCGCCGTATCTGGGCGAGCCGTGAAATGAAAATGGACCTACCTGTGTGGGCGCGTAGCGCCTGCTATCACCTCACAGCATGCTCAATTAGGTGCCAACAAAATGTCCTCTAAAAGGCTTCCTAGTTGGCCCTGTGATGTTATGAATCCCTTATCTCTCCATGCGGCAACTCGCCTATCTGTTAAAACACATATTAAGGTCACGATAAACAAAGCAGCAGTGGGGGGGGGGCAGATCTGGGATGCCCGTATTTTGGGTGGCAACGCAAGCAGCAATAAACGGAGGCAAAGCCAACAAACTTTTCAAATATTCTGTTTATTGGAGACCTTACGCATATACATTCATATCGTTATGACGTTTTACAAGACAACGTAGCAATCCTCACAAGCGCCGATAAAGGGAATGCGATGAGGGAAGAAAAGAAAGAAGGATAACAAACAGCTACTACTACACCGACCGTCTTCAATGCGTGATGTGTACAGCACGCCATCATCTCTTGCATATATCACGTCTCATATCCATTCATAGAGGTACATACATAACAGGCCTGCGATTCCCCCACCCTTCCCGACCACACCCAGGCCACGTGGAATGCGAGATTGTACGAGACCAACAATAACATAAAAACATTATCATATAGGGGGTGTAGGGGGGGACCCTTAGGACAGGATGTGGATAGTATCATATGTAATTTCATTTTACAAAGTTATACACGTGGAGTACAAGATAAGGAAAGGGACAAGAGACAACGATGTAAAGTAGAACAAATTAGCATAATAGGCTTGACATTTCCTCCGCCCTCTGAGCCAACGACAATAATAATAATAATAATAATAATAATAATAATGATTTCTTGGTAGCTTGATTTGTACTTGATTTAGTTTATGAGGAACTCTGCAAAAAAAAAATTTTTTTTAAACTTCAAGAAACTGCAGGACGTCGCTTATAGCTATTTAACATCACAGCATGCCGCAAATACATTTCACCGCTATAGCCTACTCGTTACACATGACGTAATTAAGGGTGTACACACGTAGGCCCGTTATAAAACTTTTCTCAGTTTTTTTTTACATAGAAGATAATTTTTTTCCCGCCAGGAGCACCACGATTAAATGATGTCCTTTAAGGACTAAATACTCCCCCCCTCCCCCTCCCCCCCTCCCCCCCCTCCCCCCCCCCCCTCCCCCCCCCCTCCCCCCCCCTCCCCCCCCTCCCCCCCCGCGCTATTCTCTGTTTTGATCGGATTCATCCAAAAAAACAACATAAAAAAAGCAAAACAATAATGAATGATAAGAGATCCCAGCGATTTCTTTTTGGAATAGACTATTCGTAAATTGGCACAAAACGCACGTGAACTCTTGATAGCAGCTCAGAACCGTGTATATAAAAAACAAAAAAACAAAACAAAAAACAAAACAAAACAAAACAATAAACGGCGATCTCATTCAACTGCAGAAATGCAACCCATGCAAGTTTCAGAGGTGGTTGCTAAAAAAAAAGAAAAAAAAAACAAGGCAGCAGAAGAAGAAAGAGATAATACTTGAAGAAACTGGGTGGGGACGTGAAGGAGTCCCTGGCTCGGTCCTGAAGAGGTTCGCCTGGATATTGCGCTCTCCTCATCTGCAGCCTGAAGCCAGACTTCCTGCCCGTGACCGTGAACGTGCGCACAACACGTGGCAAAAAAAAAACCCCGATGGAAAGGAGATACGGGTGACGTTCGGCTCACCCGCCAACGGGTCGTGGGCGAGACATTAAGTGGAGAGGGTATTCATCTCTATCAATACATATACACACACATACCCTCGCTGTAATGACTGCACGAATATAGCGCCAATCCGCGAATTTTTTGGCCTTTTTTGTCACTTTTGACACCATTGTTTGTTTGTTTGTTTGTTTGTTTTTAGGCCCATCTTCCAGATTTTCCAAAGCGGACCCTCTCCAGCCCCATCTTTACTGACCAGAGGACCTGGTTCATGGTAACATGGCCGCTGTCATCACAAAGTTATCTGTGAGCTCAGTCACATGTGTTGCATGGCTAATAGTGGGGGGTGGGGGGATATTATACAACGCTTTAGCAAATTCGGAAACCGAGAATTTCATTCCTATGGGAACCTCTGCGGAGAAGATGACTCACAGCTTTGAGTAGTACAAAACAAACGCACGATGGCAGCTCTATCAAAGAAAAGAAAAAAAAGAAAGTTTTTTTTTAATTTAAAAATATATGTTTTATGTTGGTTTAACCATGAAATTGTTCTTTGCTTGCAATGTAAATGATAGGTGGATGGGTGCATGCGTTTGAAGAGGACCTATGGGAGGGTGCAAGGCTTGGGCTTTGACTGCCTATCGATTCACCTCCTGCTGCATCTCTAAAAGTAGGCCAAAGCTTGTTCCCTCAACATGAGTCTCTTCTTCTTCATCCTGCGGTTCTGAAACCAGATCTTAACTTGTTGGTCGCTGAGATTTAGACGGTCGGAAAGCTCCCTTCGCCTTTGCCTGGTGATGAACTCATTCAGCATGAATTCACCCTCCAGCTCAGCCAGTTGAAGTTTGGAATATGGTTTACGTTTCTTTCTGGTCCGAGTGTGCATCGGGTACCAGGGGGCACCTAGAGGGGGCACACAACAGATTAGTCACAGCAGTTGCAAAAAAGCATGCCCACCTTTAAACCCACGGTGACGCCATGTACACACAGACAAACGTGCATGCAAATGTTTGGATCCGTTTGAGCCATTTTGGGTCACCCTTGTGGAGAGGTCTGCAAAAACATACACGTATTTTTTCAACCCCTTAGCAAGAGAGACCACCAATATGCAGGGGTTTGAGTCGCAGGGAGTTTTATTGTTGCAGTTAAAGTTACATTAAAGCGATAATGAAGTCGTGCTTGCACATTTGCGAGTTCCAGAGCATATTAAACGACTCTTGTGTACACAGCGACAGATATTAATTCTGTTTACGAGACATTAAACGAAAACTGTCCATTCGATGCAGTCAACCAAAGCGGCTCATCTCTTTTAAATCACCGAGCTAATTGGGATGTGTATGTGTGTACGTGTGAGGGAAATGCAACAACTAACTAAAAAGCTAGCATCCGTTTCGCACAGCCTCGCACACAGTCCCCTGTTTTAGGACACACATACACATGCAACGGCCGGGGACTGCTCGCCTGTTAAATGCTTCATAGGCAATATCGTTTGGTGAGGATATCTATAACTGCACACAACCACATGGCTCGTGGAGTATTTTAGGGCAACCCCTAGTGGCGTTTGTACACCACGCAAGTGCCATGCACACCGACCAGATCGGTGGGTTGAGCATCATAATATTACATTCCGAAGCACATTTTGTTGCGATCCCGATACGCTGCATGCATTTCCCGCAGGGAAACACAAAAACACAACAGCTATAAAAAAAACACACACAATGCTTCTGATAATCATGCGTGTGTCGGTGCACGGGACCCACCTCCGCCTGCAGCTATGTTAGCTGTATGATTTCCCGGTGACACCAGGGTCTGTGTATCGCTGGATGAAGGTTTACTCCCCTCGTTGAGCAGCGAAGAACTGGAGTCGGATTCCAGCGACTGACAGGATGGCGGGTCTTGCGTTAGTTGCTCGGTCCCATATTCATATTTGGAAAAGGCAGCACCGCTGCCCATGCCACTGTGCATCCCGTGGTCAGATGTGAGGGATGATGTGTCTCTCGCCCTATCCTCCCGCTTGAGGCTGCTGCCACCTGAACATGTCTCCCTGTTTCCGCTGCCGTTGCTATAATAACATTTACCCTCTTCTGGCCTGGTTATTTCACACGACCGGTTGAAAGAAGGGTTAATGGACACGGGGCTGCTAAAGTAGGATTGAGAGTATCCATTGCACGGCTCCGATGGATTCCACGGGAGGGAGCAAACATTGTCCCTTCTCGGGTAGGAGAGAGACGGTAGCCCCGCCAGTTGTCCCCCTGAGGCTCTAAAATTCGGAAAGTAAAATGTGTCCCCAGTGTGGATGTTTACCAAAGGTCCCACAAACCCTGGATTAAGGAGATTATGCTCGCCCATTTCCGCGGGCCCGACCAACAGCTTCTAGTTTATTGCAATCTGACATTTAACATAGTTAAACCTGGAAAGGCAGCTGATTGGCCGTCCCCGAGTCACGTGTGACGGGTAAACTTGTGCTACGCATGGTACCACCCACTTGGTCCATCTCAGACAAAACAAAACATTAACTTCTGTATTACAGAGGTTTATATGCTTTTTAAAAATACCATAAATGTTTTATTAAAATGTAGAATCTTGTTTTCCCCTCACTCGAGGCAGAAAGAGGCCGGAGTAGCTCGGGCTCCTTCTCCTTTCGACTCCCGAACTGTCCCCCGGTCTCGTCTGGTGTCTTTATAGGCTGGCAAAGGCTTTCTAGATGCTGTTTCTTATGAAAACTCTTTTATTTTCCCGCGAAGAAGAGGGCGCGTATAACATCTTGTTTTCGAGCAAATTATGGTTGAATTGGATGTCAAATAAAGCCGTGATGTCAGGTACTTTTACGAGCTTGTTTTAAGAAAAGACTGATGCTCATTGTTGCTCTCCACTCATATTTACAGTAACGGGGTCAGCAGGTTGAAGCCACTGGCTCAGTAAAAGAGGACGATATTCTCTATAAGGTCACTTAAAGAGGGTATATTTCACATAATATTCTTTAGTACACCTCACATGAACAACTTTAACAGATACTACCTATAAAGGTTTGCAGCCAAACTCTGGTGGGATTGTAATACCTCTCGCAATTCTTTTATATGGATTTTACAAGATGGCGGAGGGCACTTAACTGATTCAATCAGGGGAGACTCTCCGTGCACAATATATCGCTAATTAGTTGATTTGCGGGCACAACTCCGCAGATGTACAATAAATGTGTGATGTGGACATGTCAAAGCCATGTCTCTTTTGGGAAAAAAAGGGCAAACAAGCAACAAAAAAATATTTCAAGCTATACAAAGGAAGTGTAAAGCAGCCTTTCAGCAGAAAATTCAACCGCAGAGATTCAGGCACTCAACCCATATTTTGGGGTAGGAAATGTGCTCGTCTTTCTTGCAAAATGATAATAATAATAATAATAATAATAATAATATAGGCCTACTTGTGTCCTACAGACCCCACATCCATAAAAATGGTAAAAATACCTTCCAATATCTAGAATCTTGATATCCCGTACGTTCTAGCTCCTTCGCCATGACTAGTGGACCAGGTCCATTTATAGACCCCTAAAAGTTGCAATAATGTTGAAATGAGAAGCTCCCATATGTCTTCCGTCATCGTCATTCATCAGCACAAACAACATGGGGTTTGATTTCACCAAGAGCTCAAACGCTGTTAATCAACAGCGAATACTAAAAAACACCCCCCCCCCAAAAAAGTGAAATTACCCAGCGCCATTCCACTCAAGTTCATGTGTTGTCTGAGTTGTTGAACTTGATATTGAACTCAAATATCCATTAAGCAAGAAATAAGTTAAACAATGAATCAACACAACGGATCAAACACACAACACGTATCGTCAGGGCTTTTGCAATTTGACGTGATACGTCATAACTGATACGTCATGAAACTCATCGCATTATGGATAAAAAAGACCCCAGGTCAGCTTTAACTTAACATCCTCCGAAACATCTCATGGGTTGAGAATAAAACGATAAATACACGAGGGGGGGGGGATAAGCAGTAAGAACACTTGCTTAATCGTTTCCACAGTTAAAAGCTCAGCCTATATCACGGGAAATTCCCCAATCGGAATGCGTGAGGATGACGTTTTGTAGCATCTTGCATATATATGCGGTGTTGATTGGTGGCAGTCGGAGTGCCGCAAAATGTGCCAATGAAGTGTTATGTGAGCGCATTAGCATGCATTTGAGCATTGGTTTGGGAGCGATGTGCAACGCAGTGGTTATTTGATAGCCCTGACGTCGGGGCCTGTCTGCACTGAGGGCAGCGGGCCCTCGCCCCTTATACACCTAAATAGATCGAAAAAGATCAACGATGAGCCGCAGAGGCTCTCAGGGACTCCTGGCGCTCCCGTCTTATCGCGTCAACGCACGCGTCGCCCCGCCGATCCCATTCCGCACTCTTGAATCTAGTTAGGGGCTCTCGCAATGCGGAGCAACGTCAGGTCCCAGTCCGCCTAAACGGGGTCTGTGCTGGCTGTGATTCAGCCTCGCGCTCGTCTGAAGAGCGTTGGGTGACTTGTGGACTTCACAGCCTATCGTGTTGTTATAATAACAGTTACGAAAAGCTAAACAGTCCTGCTACGGCGAGGAGCAAACGACTCGGACGACTTGCCATCCGGCATAGCAACAACAACAAAAAAGGGGTCATACGCCTTGTTGTACCCCACTCCCATTCATATAAATACTGTTTGTTCAATGAAGCCTAAGTGTAAAGGCGATGGCATTTTCTCATATAGCTCTCTAGCTGTGAACAGGAAATTATAGGATGTTGGTATGTTTCCTGTTTGAAAAAAAAGAAGCCAGAAGTTGGTAAATTGAGCATGGCAGTGTCAAGGTCACTGTCTAGTACATTGTCTGCTCGGTATTGAAATTACTTTCTTGGAATGCCCTGGTCCTGTCGAGACAGGGCAATAGCGGCAACAAAGGAGGTTTTCTTCCCCTTTTCTCCCTCTCTGATGCTGTGAAGTCCCACTGCCACACAGTACAGCTTAGGGCAGTCCTTAGGAAAAAGACATCTCGGGGGATAGGATGAAAAAACTATTGGAAAGTTGTCGGTGCTGACTCTTCAGTCTTGTCAAACGTTAAAATACACTCAATCATTTAATGTAAAATATCGATATATATATATATATATATGTGTGTGTGTGTGTGTGTGTGTGTGTGTGTGTGTGTGTGCGTGTGCGTGTGTGTGTGTGTGAATGAGGTCTTTGTAACGGTAGAAATACATCTCTATGATAGAACCATCTGTGTGAACATGTTGACGTGTGTTGTTGCGTTACCGACCCAACAAAACGTAGTCTGTCCCGCATTCTTTGTCGGGTTAAGTGACAACTTTTAAATAAAGTTTATTCACGGAAATGTCGACTTATTTTCTCTTCACGCCACGTGTTTAAAAATATTACATTTTCCGTCAGTTGTTGGTATAGCAGATTTGTTTTGTATTAAGAGTTTTAGCATGTAATATTACAAAGCAACACGAGAACCCTGGAACTTGAATGATATAATTGTTTGGTTAAGTTTCCATTGTCGCATGCTGGTGTCCAATATGCGACTTTGCAAACTGTCAAAATCGACGTACGTTTACTCTGAAAAAACGCCAATACCTGGACTAAAATAATGTCACGTTGGTTACGTAAATGTAAAAAATGTAGCGGTTTACAATTACATCAAGTGGGATACGTATGTATGTATGTGTAGATAGATAGATAGATAGATAGATAGATAGATAGATAGATAGATAGATAGATAGATAGATAGATAGATAGATAGATAGATAGATAGATAGATAGATAGATAGATAGATAGATAGATAGATAGATAGATAGATAAACAAGCAGGCCCCAATGCTGTAGAAGCTCTTACATCAAAATCATCAGCAACGTCAACTCGATATTTGATTAATCTTTATCGAGAAAACAAGCAATGGGTCTTGTTGAACTAAAAAAATAAAAAAAAATAGAACAATACTCGTGCAAAGCATTACCTGGGTGTGTTGTCCAAAGCGAGCTGAAATGTGTCTCTACAGAAAGTAAAGTGCATGACTTCCTGATATTTTCACCTCGTCACCACCAGAGGTTATCAGCCCCCTTTCTCATTTCTCTGCCTTCGCCTTCGCCACCACAGGCGGAGGTCTGCAGCAGACACCGAGCCCGTCAACTTGTGGCACTTTTCTGCCTTTGCATGGCAGAAAAGTGGCTCGGTGCATCCATGTAGGGTACGCTTTTCTCTTTGTTTATTAACGTAACAGGCCTACTTTGCCCACGGAAATAGCTTGATGGCGGTCCTATATGCGCAGCATATTTCTGCTGACTAGTTCACAGGGCCTGTAGCAAATACACATTTATTTATTTTTGAAAGAAGCGTGAAGATTGTAGTGCTCGGTTTTCTATTTCAACAAGTTCCTTTTCTTAGTTTGGATTTAAGTAAACGTCCGCTGTCACAACTGGCGTATTTCTTTTTAGACCTGTATATGGTTCACGTGTGGTTCTCCGATCCATTGTTTCCTCGATTCTTTAGTTTCAATTTCATTTCTTTTGGTTCTTACGTGTTTGGCTAAAACGCGTTTAAAATGTATTCTACGCACCGTAATTCACATAATTCTGGCAAAATGTCAGTGGAAGTCACTTAGGCCTATACGTGTTGTCAGTCTTTCGCTTATTTATTGGAAATACCGCTGTTATCAAAGAGCGAGCACTAACACAAGAAAGATGATTAGAAAAATGTACTTTGACGAAGCCAGGCCTCTTTTATTTTTCTTCTTCTTCCCAACTTCGCTAAAATTGCGCGGCTATTTGTTTCTCCGGTAAATCGTGTTTTGTTTTTGTTTTTGTTTTTTGTCATAAGCGCGTGTCAAAAGACTTCCCGCCACTTTGTGTGATACTGTCCGGACATTTTTGCCTAACCTATACCGCGCGCGCGCGTGCGTGTGTTCTTAGTGGTTAAAAGTCACAGATTAAAGTCGCAGCATAGGTCCACCCGCAAAGTAGGAAGAAAATGGCCCTACCTTTCAATGGTTATACTGTGGGCGACGCCGTATTAACGTTTCCTCTCGCCGTGCGTCTGGGTAGACAGTGGGTTGCTTGCGGCGGATTACTGGTGTTGGTGTGAGACGTCAAAACTTCTACCTGTCCTTCGTGGTCAATAACACACACCTCATGATGAGTGCTTGAAACCATTGGCGGTTTCAGGGGCATGAGTAGTAGAAGTAGAACAAACCACTATTGGACGAGTTCTGTAAAACACAAAGAAACAGAGCCCAAAATGTAAAGGGAATAGACTCAGGGATGGGCAGAGACGCGGGTCAGAGGATATCGCCACACTTCCCGTTTTTTTTTTCTTCTTCTTTTTTTTATATATTTATGGCACGTCATTAAGTCTGGCCGTCTAGACAGGGAAATAACACCTTGTTTGCCTACAAACAAACCGCCGGCATTGGTGTCCAGCCCCCCTATTTATTATTCACAATCTGCTGTGATGTCAAGGTCAAAGTGACTGCATAGTCATGGTCAAGGGTAAAACACGAGACCAGAACTTTCCAGAAGGACTGAAAACACACACACACACACACACACACACACACACACACACACACACACACACACACACACACACACACACACACACACACACACACACACACACACACACACACACACACACACACACACACACACACACACTTCCAGCCAGGCAGAAGAATATAGGCGCTGAATTTCATTGAAAACACTCTGAGAAACTCTACAGAAGACCCCCCCCCCAAAAAAAAATTAACGGACGACTCGACAAATTGGCTACCGAGAAATCAAAAGTGCAAAAATGGGCTGATGTCTGTCATTTTCTCCCCAGCTAATACAAAACTAAACTTCTTAGAAACGTAGCTAATTCATCTGGAGAAACAGGTTTTTACTTTGAAGAAGCAGGCATGAATGGAATCGGCTCGCTTCTCTCCTCACCACCGACTGCTTTGTGAAAATCTACTGGACATTTTAAAATGTCAAACAATATTTTCTGAAGTTATCCTGTTCCAGTGTGGTCAATAACGAAACTCTTCTCTGAACATCTATTTTTCATGTGGTCATACTTCTAAAAAAAAAAAAACAACCCTACTTCCGCCGCTCTTACGAATATCCAAACGGTCCCATTCCTAACAAATAGCCGTTCTTTGTATTTCCCTATTCCAGCTCGCTCTCCGCAACCGCGTGCACCTTATATGAGCCAATCCTGTGAGGTTTTGCTAACTTCGTGCATACGCGTGCCTGCTTAAATAAACGCATGGTACATCAAAGACGACCGATTGCTATGACAATGATAAAAACCAAATCAATCGTACATATCAATCACAACTCACCTGCGCGTGTCACTCTTTCATCCCAAATGGGTGAACGTGGACGTGGGGAGCCTATACGAGTCTTGCAGGCGTTTATTCATGCGAGAGTTTAAAAAGCCCGTAAGATAACTGAGACGTATTTCGGTTTTGCGCTGATCCAAAAAAAATAAAATCTATCTTTGGTAGTCTTACTCACACTTCTGTAACCACATAACCGCGGAAAGTAATTACATTCATGATAACAGTCCAATTGATCTCTATCAATCGTGTGTGTGTGTGTGTGTGTGTGGGGGGGGGGTTGAAGTGGGCCTTAAACGTTTGAGTTGAAGCCCACACTCCTTTACTGGGCCAACAGTGGTTGAACGACGTGTTTTTTCCTGCTATTTTGAAGAAAAAAATGTGAATTTTGAAATGTATTATTGTATCCTAACATGCTATTTGAGGTCACATGTGCGTAACGTATCATAATTGTGCCTGTGTTGCTGTGTTGGCAGCCTCCCTTTATGGGTGGGGAGCGGCGTATGACCCCAAAAAAGTATGAGGATGCTCACACCCAACCCGACTAGATATCATGGCAAACTTTCTTCATATTGCTATCTGGACTGCTTCTGAAAAGACGAGAAAAAATAATATCCTATATGCATTCATCTGCAATAAAATACCCATAGCAAGGCACAGCACAACTATCTGAATCAGCAATGTGTCGGGGGGAGGGAGGGGGGGTCATTTTCCATATTCCTCATCTTCCAGGGGCAGGATATGCGTTTTATGGCTTATCCCCTACACCTAAACAGGCGCAATCATGGAGCCTGTCCTATCTTGTTACCATAAACTATGCTGTGTAAAGCATGGAGGACTCCATCGGGTAGTTTGCAACATAAAAAATCTACAATCCCCCCCACCCCACCCCGCAGGTGACGCTACGGGTCCACCTCTTAAGGAAAGACGGCGATGTTTTAAAGGTATCGCTGCAGATGGCGGACCTTCATTACGGAAAAAAGGTCTGCTCGCAAGTAAAGGTCGACACAATCATCATTTTCATAAGCATCATTTATTTATGAAACACGTTACCAGTACGTTATTCAACATCACGATACAGTTCACATACTGCACGAAAGGGAAGAGTTGCAGACTGCTTGCAAGGCGCGTCATCAGCTCAGATGCAACACTTAACCAAGGACGAAATCAAAAACGATTGTGCATTTATGGGTAATACTCACTGACTCAAAACGTTTACAATCATTCCAGTTGCATGACAGAATTATCCTTCACTGACAGAGGGAAACCTAACAGGTCTTGAGAGTCCAATTTACAGTCCCGCCATTCGAGAGAATATGAATTAAATAATGAAGGCATTGCACTATACAGATTAACAACATAGCAGCCTTTCTTTTACCCTATAGGCTTAACATAACATAACTCACATAGAGGAACATTAGCTTTGAAATTCAGAAGGCATATTCAACAATGGGGGGGGGGGGGTATAATCTCATCCGCTCCACTGAAAGACCCCTCTGAGAGCTCCTGGCTGAAGATGTCGTCTCCCGAGTGCAGGGTCTCACTCTCCCCCTGACCATCATGTCCATCATGGCGATTATCTTTCCCATATCAATGAACCGTATATATATATATATATATATATATATATATATATATATATATATATATATATATATATATACCACTGATTTGATCTGCACGGTGCAAGTTTGGAAATGTCACATCGGTCCTCTTGAGCTTGGTTTGAAAAAAAAACGCACTACTTGTGTCTTTGAAATACAGATATCATTTTAAATATTATATATTTATATATGTACATTCATATAAAACAAATGTTAAGTGAAGTTTTCAATATTTTCACAGTTTTTAGAGTTTATCTCTAAATTCATAACGGTGGAGGGAGGGGTGGGGTGGTTGGCATGGCGTCGATGAACTTAAATAAAGACAGCCGAAATGTTCTTTTTGAGGCATTGCTTTCGGTAGTAAGAGGTAAATGAATGGTGTCGTGTTTTGGGATGATATATCAGCTGCAGGTTCGAGGAGGCCGGCCGTCTAAGCATATCAAGTGGCGTGCATGTGATTGCTAGTCTTGGATTTGCTGACGAATTTCTTTTCCTTGACTCGTCGATTCTGAAACCAAATGGTCACTTGGCGCTCTGAAAGGTTGGTCGCGGCCGAGATACGTCTTCTCTTGTCTTTGGTGATGAACTTGCTCGCTGCGTACTCTTTCTCCAGCTCCTTCAGCTGGATCTTGGTGTAGGGAACACGTTTCTTGCGCCCTCGGCGGTAGCTGCTGACCTCAGGCTGCAGTGGCACGACATCTGCAAAAAATATCAGGCAAACAATTAGGCGACAGAAAAAAAATCCCCACGTCACAGTAAATGTGCTGTGTGTCCGATTTATTTATTTATTTAAGAGTTTGGTTAGACTAACGCTGGCGTTGAAAGCAACCACGCCCCAGCGAGGCGCCAAAATGATTTTTCACGGAGCTTGCCCTCTCTGATAGACTGGATGGAGAGCAAACGTCCAGCGTCTCCATCATTTCCAAGCTCTTTGGACTGTGCGTGCGTGTGTATGTGAGCGCACGTGCGCGCGCGAGAGAGAGAGCATGAGAGCGAGAGAGAGAGCGCGATAGGGAGAGAGAGTGTTGGGGTATTGGTGGTAACGTGCAAGAGGCATTATATTATAATGAGGATCTCATGTGTATGCACCTGTTTAGCCTACACATGAGAACGGGCTGGTTTACATGTTGGGGCATCCAGATGCCCGTTGTCAGGTTTTGGCCAGCAGCGCTGCTAGCTTCTTAACGGTTTCTGCACTACACGCACCCATTGCTGACTCAGCTAAACGAATCACCAGTTCTACAAAATAACGGCCCATTTCACATCTTACGCTCATTGTCAAACATTTTTTTTCTACAGAGCTACGTTTTTGGTACATGCCTATTTTATCCCATCTGTTTGGCGGTGTTTACTTAAATGTTCGTGGCTCCATCGTCACCAGTTATACACGTGTTGGTGTGAGCTTATAAACGCTGACGGATCAGGTTTCAGGTTTCATCAAAAAGAAGCACTGCACCGTTAGATCAACCTACTGGATGAGAATGTGTCAGTACAATGCTATTCGGGTGAAGGGATGGGAGATTGTTGAGGCTGGCATGTTGAGCAAAAAACGAATAAAATAATCAATCATTAAACATCAGTTGCTGGGTAGTTACCAGGTGAAAGTGAGCAGTTTTGCATTTTCGAGGTCGACGTAAAGCTGGGTGTGTACCACTTATATCCGCACCTTCGACATGTAGGCTATTCATACTTAGACTAATTTTTTGCATATTATTAACATTTTTTTTTAAGTGACGGGGTGCCGTAATAATGAAACGGAAGGTCAAATTTATGTGATCCTGGAAAACTTTTTTCTGTTGCGACGAGCAAAGTTCTGGTACAAAGGCGTTTGGTGTAGCCTTCAGTAATGGGAGCTATGACAGCAGAGGCTGCCTGTAACCATTACCTTATACATTGTATCTTGAGAGAGATAGTATGGGAGCTTTTATGATGAGACATGAAAGACTTCTGAGTTTTGCGTTGTAAACATTGAAAATGGCTCCGGGGGCCTTGCATACATTGTGTTGTAGATTGATAAGGAAATGGAAACCAACTGCGTTATCATATCAGTTTTCACCCCCCTAAACACGCACATATCTACTTTGCGTGTTTTGTTAAAAGGAGGAGAAGGAAAAAAACGGTGGAGTTTGTTGCGTGTTTTGTCATTAATAACTTGAAAACAAATCATTTTCGTGGTGTCTGTGAGTGTGAACGTGTCTGTGTGTGTGTGTGTGTGTGTGTGAGTTGGTGTGTATGTGTAAATGCTTATCGTGCCTCTCTGCGTGCGTGCTCGTGCGTGTTTGGGTACGTGCCCGTGCTTGCGTGGCTCGCTCGAGCGTTTTCAAAAACACACACACACACACACACACACACACACACACACACACACACACACACACACACACACACACACACACACACACACACACACACACACACGCCGTGTGGGGAAGTTAGGAGAAGGTATCTCAAAGTCACATACCTACAATTTGGATAAAGATGATAAACCCCTGTGATAAATGAAGCAGTGCAGTAAACACTCTGTAAACAACATACTGCTTGCTCCCCTGAGTCTTTTACCAGACAGGGTGCATGTGTGCAAGTAGCAGAAGAAGAAAAACATTATTTATATCGATGTGAAGTGATACAGTGGTTTTAAGATATGGAAAGGTTACATATGTGCTGAATACCGACATCTTGTTTTCATGCAAAACGGCCAGGACACGTTGCAGAGAACTGCTGACACAGAGGGGATTTACTGGCACAGTCCAAACACAGTCGCCTCTCTATATTATCATATGCAGGGGTGCTTCTTCCCAATAAGCGTGACCGAATCACTTAATTCATCACTTGACCTCGGATAAAAACAATGCCGAAAGCAAATGCCCAAATTACTGAACCAAAATTAACTGTTAAGTGGCCAAACAGCTCAGGGAGCACATTGAGGGACATAATCCAGCAGCGAGCAGGGTTTTGTTAGACGTGATGCAGCCTAGGATTCAGGGACATGGCGCTGGCTATAATCACTGCCCCTCCATAATCCATAGGGGACAAGTTATGGCAACAACAAAAAATAGACTTGTTAGTTAAATGCAGTTGTTGCGCTGCCCTTCACATTACGAAGTTGCAATTTGCACCTCAACACTACAAAAAAAATCCAACTATGCAACAAAACAATAAAAATTTACAACACAATATTGGATTGGTAGTTTACAGCCTGCTTGATATCGTGACACAGATGGAGGGGCTACCTGAAAAGTGACGGAAAGCAGTGTTTTTCAATCTAAACGTCCCTCACCGGTGAACTTAAACCATCAGGTGGTTTTCGTACCTGGAAAGGGTGATTTCCAAAGATGAGTGGACTGCGTTTGCTCTTTGGAACAGTACACCTGCCCATCCCAGCCATTGGACAGAGCCCAGTGCTGATAGCCCTCCATTGGAATCAAGGCGTCGTGCCGCGGTTCTGGATGCGCGCTAATGCCGGGTACCACCGAGACGTCGAGATATCCCGGCACGGCTTGGTAGGAGCTAGCAAAACTGGGGTAGAAGGCAAACTCTTTCGCCCTGCTAGACAGTTCTTCCGTGGGCAACGCTGTGCTGGGCTCGGCATATTTCTCTGCAGGGTGGTACGAGCAAGGCTTCTGCTGCAAGTTCACGTTGTGGGAATGAGACAATCTGCAACCGTAATAAGGGTTTCCAAACGGGTAACCGTAGCTCAGAGAAGCACTCGACGACGTCTGGGGTGCGGGGCACTGTCGTCCGGTATCTGGAGAGGAAATATCCGAGTAGACGGAGCCCTGGTGGGTCGCTATGGTGCCAGAATGTCGTCCCAGCGCAGGGTGCGACATCAGGTCCCTGCAGTGGGTCGCGGGGCAATTACCGCTCAATCCCTCCATTGTTTGGCTTTTATTCTGATTATTTTCATTCGGGCTTTTTTCATAAACGTACATCAAGGTGTCCGCCCAGCGTGGATGCAGAACCAGCGAAGTCGTCATATCAGGGGCTGCCGATGCTTTTTAAAAGTCGACTACTCCAAGACGGACACCTCATTTCCAACTACATTATACGCAGGCGCATGCGCACAGCGGGGCCGTGTGTCCAGTTCATTAAGAATCTGGCACGTGATACGCTAACAAGTCCTGCGAGATTGGGCTTGTGAGTTGGGGCAGAACAGCCCTTTAAAGATGTACAGCCTCGCATGTCACCGCTTTTCCCCGAGAATACCAAGTCCCATCATTGGTTTATATCACCTCGGCGAACATCCTTAAAGGGGAGTTTAGACACTTTCCGAATTGGGGAAACGGCAACAACCTGTAAATTGTTGGCCGACTCCGAGGACTTGCAGGCGCACAGATAACTGCGATATATCCCAAAGTTTCAGTGTTGGGATACACGCACCGAATTACAATCATTTTCTGGTTCTAGCATGAAACCACGGTCCTTGAGGATGCGTATGCGTATTAATCTTCTACCCGGTCCGCTGTTCCGCAGATGTAGGCCTATTTTACTGCGGAGAATTAAGATTAGCCTGATTTCTACTCAAACTAAAATCATTTGCATAATTGTGACTATTAACTGCACGAATGAAAAAGTCCGTGACATATTTACACTCAGGATAAGAGTACATGTGAAGGCTGCTGCAAAACGTGCGTGTGTACACGAAACTGATCGATACTCGCTAACACTTGTTTTCGGCTTTGCGCATTTTTTTAGTTATTTATTTATTTTTTGGGAAAAGGAGGATTTAAACTCAGTAAGTGTTCAGCAATGCAATGAATACGGGTGATATGCCCAGACTACAGTGGTCCGTGGCTTCCCCCCGGATAAACACTTCCCTGTTTGGAGTCCTCGATAGCAATACATCACGTCAGAGCCCTGATAGATGCTATCTGCATATGTCTCGGTCTCCCTTGCTTTGACCCACACCAGGTGAGGAGTTTCTATGAAAAGCCTTTATTAAATCAGTCACGCAAGCAAAGAACAAGTTATTTATAATGCCAGAATCAGATGGGGGGGGGGGTAACAGCCAGACTCTGGAAAAGTGGAATATATATGAGCCACCGTCTTCATTGGGCAGCATAAAAAAGATACTCTTTTTACAACTTGTCAAATTTTAGACAACATAGACACCTCCACCTGTGACTGTCTCTTCGCGTGCCACTATAATCAGTCCACAATAAAAATCACTGTCCGTCGTAAATTATACAACTTCATCCGTAATAAGTTTGGGCTAAAGTAAGAGCAACTGCGTGCTTCGCGTTAATTGAGCACCTGAAGGCGGCTGTTTAAAAATCTTCACGTGCTGTTTAGGGTAGATGGGCCCTTGCAGGACCCGTATTGGGCAGCATAACCCAACCAAACAAAGGATTTCCATTTTTACTTGTGTATAAACTGACAGGACCCGACTCAATCGTGGCGAGGCCATCCTATTTTAGGCAACACATTCTCAGGAACCTTGAAAATCTTCTTTTTTTCAAACAAACAAACAAACAAAAACGCGACACGCGTATTATTATTATCATCAGTCCCGTCGTGTTCTTGTGATTTAGCGTGCCTATGTAACCCATTGAGAGGACGAGAAGTTTATGAGTGTTTCCTTGTTCTTGAGTTTGGTAGTGGTTTGTTTTAGCAGAGCCGGTGCGGCGCTGCAGCTTTTAACACATTTCCCCAGCTAGAACCGACGGAACAGGCCCGCGCCTGCGCCACGACGCGGCTCCTCCGGCACCGGCCGTGCAGCCTATCCCCCCCCATATTCAACACCGATGGGGCGCCTCCGACCCCGGACACAGCAAAGGGAAAGTTGCAGCATTGTCATTCACCGACCCGCGTCTTTTGTCTCACGGAAATTACCACTACGGAGGACTCTTCCAAACGGCAGCTGCACGGAAGTCCAAGGTCAAGGTAAAAAAAAAAAAAGGCAGACAAACAGGGTCGTAATCAGAGTCTAGACAGACAAGAATGAACTTCACACTCTTCTATACCTGCATGCAAACCGGCTGCGAAATTAGAGACCCTCGCTCTGAAATATCCCCGGCACCTTGCAGCACGAGAGGAAAATATTGTTTATTGTATTATTTTTTTTTTGTTTTGTGTTTTTCTTCCTTTTTTTTTTTGAGGACAGGACGGCTCGGGCATTCAATTTTCGGAGGACCGCCACCTGGGTGCTCATAACCCCCCAAAAAATCCAATATTTCGGTGAAAAGCGAAACTTGGGAGAGTTAAGGTGTTTATGGTCATCTCTAAATGTTAGTGCGATACCGTAATACAATCCGATACGACGTGCCGCCATTAACCCTATCTTCATATATCACGTCGTAGGTAGGCTACGACGTGGTGAACTTGCAGTTCCCATACATCCACCACAATATCAACGATAACGGGAACAATGAGGTTTGCGGGATCATCTGTCCATTTTCATGCTCAGCACGGGCAATTAAACAGCGAGCATCACTCCAAAAAAAAAAAAGAAAACTCTTCTCGTCTCATTTTGAACCCAAATGACCATCATTTGATCACGTTGCGTCATGTGGAAACAGTGGGGTTACGCAGCCTGACGTGTGAATATCGCTCTCTTCAAAACGTGTGAAACTGCAAACACTTTCAGAATAACAAAGGGAAACAAGTTGCAGATAAAACGAAACAATATCCTGGCGTGCAGGGGAAAGGTAGGGGACTTCAAAGTTTTTGAAATAGATCAAAGGATATGGATCAAAGGAGGGGGGGGGACAATGCAAAATCAATGCATTATGTTTTGTTCATTGCTATTGTAGGGACTTTTTAATCATCTGTCGAGAACAACTACATGATTGATATGAAACGCTTAGGCGTCTGGAAAATGCGCTCCCCGGGCAAACTGTGCCAGGCCCTCAGTCATTAAGCATCCTACCCCGAAACTACGTGCCAGCACCATGTTTGGCCTGTACACACAGGCCTCAGTGATGGAAAACCAAGGCGAGTGAGCCCTCGAAACTTTAATTTTTTTGCTTTAAGTATAAGTAACAATGGATGGGCTGAGGATATAAGTGCTCTTAAAGATCGGGATGTCAAAATTAAGTTGTGTTTTTTTTACACTAAAATCTAGTTTTCTAAACAAAGTCGTTTGTTAAGCCAAACGATGAGTGGGGTTTACCTGACATTTTGAAACTGGTTCATTTTCGCCCAGTGCAGCCATGAGCGTTGTGCAGGGGGACCACTCTCGTGCATGCAGGTTAAAAATGTATGTTGTAATCAAAATCAGCAGCTATAGCCATCACATACACTCTCAGGGATGTGCAATAACAAACGTGTGAGTCGGTGCAACTTATAAATTTAGCTTCTCTCAAACTGTAATTCCAACTCTCGTCTTTCGTCTAGTTGGGACCCCCACATACGTACACACCAAGGTGGACCCTTTCGTATTTGGACATTGGCATATCTCAGAACTGTGTCCTTTGTCGTATCTTTTGTAATGTACATCGCATGGCACGCACATTATGTTAGCAGCTAACGTCTTATTTATCTATTTTATTTTTTTAAATCTCAAGTTAGTGGACGGCCATGTTAAGCCTCTTAACACTACATGTGTATGGCATCTGCAAAGTTTCCATGGTGGGAGTTCCGTCTATCCAGACAGGCCCTGCATGCTGCACGGAAAAAGAGTTGGTTTGATGGAGAGAGAGAGAGAGAGAGAGCGAGGGAGAGAGAGAGAGGGGGAGTGGTTTGGGCTATGGGGTACCAGCGGCTTGTCAACGCTCCAACAAATGCGGTGCCTACCTGCGGTTTCCGTTCCCAGAAACTTACATGGTGTGCACGACATGGCCTATAGATCTGCTGAAAGTAGAGTCTATACCCTATAGACTACATCGGAGTCCCCACAAATATCAATAGGCTAATTTAAGAAACGTCAGTTAAAAAAAAAAAGAAAAAAGATCAACATGATAGCTTTTCAAACGCCGTCACGCCAGGCCCGAGAATGACGCCACCATCCTGCGGGATAGATGGGGCGTCTTTAAAGCAGCGGCGGGCTTGCAGGTATAGCGAGCAGCGCGCAGGAACGAGGCTGCTCTTAGCAGCGCACATTTACGACTCGCTACTTGCCAAGTTAGCTTCACGTTTTGTGCTCACATCAGCACGTTTCATAATCTAAGCAAATCCATAAATACTCGTAATCCTGGGCTCGCGGGCCAATTAGCCATAACCGAATCTGAGGGTTTTACTTGCTAAGCTATAGCAGCAAAATACGATTCATTGGTCAGCATGGCGATTTCTGGAAGAAAGTCGTCATACGTGTAGAAATCGTAAAACGTAGCTGGAAAAATACGCGCGTACGCGTCATCCGAATGATTAAGCTAATTGAAAAGAGCCACGCGTGGCTGGAGATGAAAGCATAAATCCCGGCGTTAAGCAGGGCTGATGGAGGACGCCGTCTCGCAGCTGATGGTCAAGTTTTCAATGGGAGTGATGAGGTCGCGGTGTAGCTTATCAGAGGCATTACTTCACACAGGTCACTTCCTTTACTTTCAAATGACACATGTTCATACCTACATATACGCCGGCTGTGCACATGGCCAGTGTGGCCACATGGATACGTTAGGGTCATGGCGCAGTCTGGGCGTAATAGCAATGTGGAGGAAGACTGGAACCCTAGGCCAACAAGGGCAAAAAGGAGCTTGGTTTTTGCCAAGAATATCCACGTTAAACCGCTGCAAAGCATATAAGCACAAGAAGTGGTCCTTTACGTGTATGTAAAGGACCACTTCTTGTGCTTTTAAGTGTAAGCCTATAGGCTCTTACAAACACGACACTCCGAACTGGAAATCGCCCAGTGCCCGGGGAGGGGGGGTGGGGACGGGTCTTTATATATGTATACAGTCACACGCTGCATCGCAAAACGTGCTCATCTCACGTAATGGTTTTAGTTCACCATGCACCTGCGTTTTTACAAACCCACAAGTTCAATATGATTTGTGGAATCGTATACTGAAATGTACTCATTCATGCCGAAGACTCTCTGTGGCAGCATTTGAAGACTGCTACAGAACAAGTCCGCTAAAATGTAGGCCACACCTAGCCACTACAGCAGACAAGCTCGTGGTATCGATAAGACAGCATGTCTGCCGAGCGACGTACGCCGGGACAAAAAAATGCGATCAAGTTTAGCATAGATCCATAGCAGGCCTCTTCATATGCACGTGTGTACTTTTTCTAACTTTTGTCACATCAAATCAGGACGACTGAATTACCACCCTCGGGGATAGTATACGAGCCCTTGTGGAGAAAACCACACAACATAAAACCAGGCAAGGAGAGGGCCACACCTTTGTCTGTGCACGCAGGGACACGCAAGATTGCCCACCGCCAGGCGGAAGTTGGGATGATAAAGTATTCCCACTTTCCGACAAGAAAGGCATGGCGCATATGCTTAAAACTAGATCGCACCATTTGATACACTGATCAATTATAAAGCCTCTCCCCCCCTCCTCGACATGCTCGATGTTTCAGTCTGAGGCTGTGACATCTTTCCCGTGGGCCTGTCGAATAAACATGAGCATGAACGTGCGCCTCTGCTTGATGCAGTGACCACCTCGTGCAATTTGGCGAATAAAATGTGGAGTGGGATTTAAAATGTATTTTTTTTGCACGCTGTAGACTATTTGGGAATTTGAAATGCTCCCATTCACAAGTCACCGTGGTATCACTTAGCCAACGCTGACGCTGTTTGGTGGTGAGACGGTGCAGACTGCACGGGAGCACGGGACTGCAACACCTGGAGCGCACGGGGGACCGCGTGCGTACTGGACCGATAATGAAGAACCCGGCACGCTGGCGTTGCGCGGGACAGCAAGGCGGAATTCATTTTGAAGAAGGGATTATCAGATGACGTCTTTCAAAAAAAAAAGGAAAAAGAAAAAGAAAAGGAAGGCCTATAAATCTACCATCCGAAATCCTACCCGCTTTGGTTTTACCAGGACAAGAACTATTTTTAAGTTTGTGTTTTGTCTTTGTTTGTTTTGTTTTTTTCTTCTTCTTCTTCTTCCATAAAATAGACGATGCAGGCTGCAGAGGGGAACACCTGACTAGCCGAGGCATGCGTATGAAACCGTTAAGAGCCGACAGGACAAATCCGCTATTGGACTGGTCTCGTCGGAAGTCCAAGTTCAAGTTAAAAGAGGCGGTCGTTGTCTCTGTCCAGACAGCAAAACAAAAGGCTGACGTTAATCATCTCGCCGCGTTTCAAAGCTCATGCACACTACCAACACTTATACTAATACTACTAATACCAATACTAATACTAACACTGCTACTGCCAATACTAACACTTATACTAATACTACTAATACGACTACTAATACTAACACTGCTACTGCCAGTACTAACACTTATACTACTACTGCTACTTTGGGCTAATACCACTTATACTAACGCTAATGCTAATGCTACTACTACCACTACCAATACAGCACTTATACTAATACCACTAATACTAACTCTAATACTATTAATACCACTACTAATATTACTACCAATACTAACACTTATACTACTACTGCTACTTTGGGCTAATACCACTTATACTAACGCTAATAATACTACTACTACCACTACCAATACAACACTTATACTAATACCACTAATACTAATATACTAACGCTAACACTACCAATACTGCTACTATTAATACCACTACTAATATTACTACCAACACCAATACTTATACTAATACTACTAATACAAATACTAATACTAACACTGCTACTGCCAATACTAACACTTATACTACTACTGCTACTTTCGGGTAATACCACTTATACTAACGCTAATAATACTACTACTACCACTACCAATACAACACTTATACTAATACCACTAATACTAATATACTAACGCTAATACTACCAATACTGCTACTATTAATACCACTACTAATATAACTACCAATACTAACACTTATACTAATACTACTACCACTAACACTTATGCTAAAATAATACTAACACAAATATACTAATGCTAATACTACTAACACTAATAGGAATACTAACACTGACGCTATTGCTAATACTCATAGAAATACTGATAGGGCTAGTACTAACACTAAAACTAGTATTAATACGGATATCCGTAGTGTGCAAATAGCCTCATGGTTCATGTCTTAGTTTCGCAGCGTTGTCCCAACCTGAGAAGTGTCTGTATGTAATCATGTAAATACGACATAGGTCCGTTTTATGAAAAACAACAGAACGGTGTAGCAGACGAAAAGAGCCCTTACTGCCTACATGCACATCGCGTTGAAGTCCTGTTATCACACCAGACACTTAAGGCCAGTTTAATCTTCAACAGACATGGTGACGTCTTCCAGTCAGCTGTGTGTTGAGTATTCTTCGATAGATATAGATATATAGACATAGATCGATATCAATTTTAAATTTTAATAAAATACACTTTCACACAATGTGACACATTGGCCAAAACTTGTGACGTTTGGTTTCTTGAAAATGTAGACAGCTATTAACGCCTAACTTATCGTGTGAAAAGCTGGCGTATGCTATGGAAAACCATCAATGTTTGCGGGTCTGTACGCCATGACGCACGTCATTAAGGCCTCCGAGTGACGCCGATCTGCGGACGCAATGTGCGGCTGCCGCAGATCGCCCGCGCCCTGTTTGAACGCAGACGACCACACTGTGCAAGAGATGCGACAAATTCCGAGCTGCTTCCGCCTTAAGGTGCGACTGAAACAGCCTGGCACTAGTCACGCAGGCATGCGCCCAGTCTGTTTACACCATCCACAGCCCAATTAGCTTAGGCCGCGCCGTGCGCCTCCATCCATCCATCCATCCGTTGTGCTCGTGTGTGAGCCAGTTACAACAGCTTTACACTGCTGAACCAGGCAACCGAACAGCCTTTAATGAAACGTAGACTACAACGTTCACATAATCCCAATATACAGATCATTTAATCACTTTTTTTAATTTTTATTTTGTATTTGGTTGCCCAGCGCGCGACTCGTTTGAGCAAACTCTGTAATGTCCGCGTTGCAGGACTGGTTCGAATCCAGGAAATGTATATTAATGATCGCAATGACAACACCTTCCGGGTCGCGTGCTGATGCAGCCAACAAGACTGTGCGTGGGCTCCCCGTAGCCTTAATTGAGAGATGGTTAAAGCATCGTAACACGTTCTGAGATCATTTGTTTCAACTTGTGTGAATGGGGAAAGTCCGCGCCATGGATGTTGCCTACCTTATCGCGATTTGTGTGTTTGTATCGAGGAAATGGGATTACCACGTGTCCACTCCTACGCACTATCATTTGAGCATTTTAAATATGCTTTTAAATAATGCATATCTACCGGTTGTTTCGCCATGGCCGGCTTTAAGCCGCATAATAATGTTAATTCATAACGCGCCTTAATATATTCATCAGTTCTTCACATTATGCATAATGTGATAAATGTCCTAGACTGCCAACTATGTTGAATCTAACACATTCATCTGTCGCCTACTTTCTTTTATTATCCAAAAATCATAAAGGCTTTCGTTAAAGTAAGCTGGTAATGGTTAAATTATGATGCATTATCGACGCACGCACAGTAATATTCATAATCCCCTTCTTACAACTCACATCCACACTTAGAGAGTAGAGTTACTGATGCTTACACAAATCCCAATATACTTTTAATTTCGGGAGAACATTTAAATTGCCTTATACAGCAATTTGACTTGAGCCCGAGAGCAGTGCATGAAAACCCGCAGCAGTGTCAGTTTGGCGAGTAAAGGTAGCGGATTATAAACCCGCCATGCTGTCTCCTCCACAAATTCTGTTTAAAAGCGACGGGATTTCCAATACTGGGACTCACCGGTCCTACAAACAAAACCATGTAAGGCCACGCACCTTTTTTTTTGTGGTCCCTCATTAGCGGATGGATTTGGTCACCTTACCAGTGACACATATGTGACACACACATCTGTGCATTTGGGATATTATAACGCAAAGACGAATATATCCGCTATATTCCCCCAGCGGCGCGCAGGCAGTCCTTCAGGCGAGACGGGAAGGTAATTTGAAATGGCTTCAGTGAAGTTGCTGTTTTGTTTTTGTTTTTGTTTATTGTTTGTTTGTGTGTGTCCTGTGTGACCGACCGATTAAAAATGCATCTTTCTAGCATTACATAACCCTTTGTTTATGTCCATATGCGGGATGAGATGGTTCGGCTCGCTATTCCGTCTGTTTCAGGTGCGCACGCGCACACGTTTGTTTTTAATTGATGCAGAATAGCGATAAACATTAAATACCGGCATATATTTTCGCGTATCTTGCGAGAATTTAAACCCCAAAAAAGGCATCGATGCGGTCCTTAATGAATGGTGCAGGACCCTCACTGGAAGGCGTTAGTGAATATGTATTCCCGCCATCTATGAGACACAATTAGAAGACAAACGCCGGAGTTAATGAGCGAGGGGAGAGTTTCACGTGGGGCCCGATGCCCTGTGTGGTCCCGACCGTGTCTGCGAAACCCCAGCAAGTTTTGCGCGCAAATGTGGCTGTGGCGCGCGATAAGGTGCAGGTTTGATGTCCGAAATACCCCCCTGCAGAATAGGGCTTGCAGCCTTCACATTACCCCGGGGGAGAAAAATAAATAAACCGACTGCAACAAACGAATATGTGAAAGGGAAGAAAAAGTGGGAAAACACAGAATAACGGACCGGAGGACCGGAGGTGTGTAATGGCATCAGGGACACAGTGAGCCTTTTTCAAGCATACCGGCCAATATCAAGTCTACATAAGACATGTTCACCATCAGAGTTTGTCATGTTTATGTGTATGTGTGTGTATGTGCGCGCGCGCGCGTGCTATTGTGTGGATGGTTAGCCTGAAAATATTCGTCGTGAGATAGAGAGATGACAAGACGAAATGATGAGTGGAGCCAGATAGATCGGGTGTAGTTTCACACCATGCAAACACCCACAACTTCCCGCGTGCGGATTGATATCAGGACGATGCGGATGCGAATCGAAGTTCAAGTTCAAAGTCATCGTCTTCAGACAGGCTTCGGTGAGATCCAGAGAGGACATCCCTCACCTCGCTCAGCCCGCTCGTTAAAAGCTGACGGCCTGGTTCGCATGAAGGGCTCCACAGTTAAACCCGCGAAAATAATACATATACACACATATATATACATTTAAAGTGAAAGCCTACATGCAACTTCTGATCGATCACTTTTCGATATTCTCACAACTAGGCTCGTTTAAATAGCCGAGCCAACTGCCGAATTATAATAACAGGCTTTTTTTCTAAATTGTCTAAATAAGGCGCCCGGCCAATTCTCATTCCGCTCTCACTTTAAGATGAAGAGTCCACAGCGTTCATGAAACAACACTCATTAATATTTATTTATTCATTTATTTTAGCGGGCGGTGTGGCTCAGGAGGTAGAGCGGGTGGTCCAGTAATCGGAAGGTCGCCGGTTCGATCCCCGGCTCCGTCCAGAGAGCGCGCTGAAGTGTCCTTGAGCAAGACACTGGACCCCTAACTGCTCCTGATGAGCAGGTTGGAGGCTGCCATGCATGGCGCCAACCTGCATCAGTGTATGCATTTGTGTGTGTGACTGTGATGCATATCACTGTAAAGCGCTTTGAGAGGTGGGTCGACTAGAAAAGCGTCAGTCCACGTACCATTTGCATGTCTGTATTTGAGATTTACATCTCTTGAACTAAGAATCAACTTCAATTGAAGCCAACTGTTGTCACAACTGATTGTATGCGTCTCATGTTGTCAGGACGGAAACCAACGCCGTTGGCGTCCTTTTTTTGTTTGTTTGTTTGTTGCTCAACCTTCACCGTCACGCGGACAGATAGGCTCGCGTATTCATCATCCAGCTCATCTGTGAAACATGTTGGTGTTTCAATCGCCACACTTATTGAAATTACAGTTGTTGCACGCCACCTCCAAATGTTCACTTATAGACCTATATGTATATATATATATATATATATGCGCTTGTTTGTTTGGGTTTTTGTTTTGTTTTGTTTTTTTGTTTTGTTTTGGGTTTTTTTCTTAATACCAAAACCTCCCCAGTGAATCCCGTAATAGCCACGTAAATAAAAACCAAACGCAATTTGAAACTCCAGCTCTTTTATTAACATATTCAGGGGGCTTATAGGGGCCGATGAAAAACCCCGCATTCTCTCCCGTCGGTGCGCGGGACTTGATGGAAACGGAGGCAACAAAACTCCCAACTTCGGACACTATGTTTCCCTCTATTATACAAGAACAAATGCATTGCTGCTCCGGAGCTTTAATTAATTTTCTACTTCAGTATGTGTAATTAACGAGTGGAGGGGTTGTAAAATAATCTGCATCAGTAAAACATTAAATGCATGAGGTGGCTTTACGTGTGGTTGGCTTCCAGTGATACAGACACGCATAAGATGCTCGGTGTTGCACCGTCGAGCTTGTCGACTCACGCATATTTTGACTTGTTGACCACAGAGGTTTAATAAACGAAACGACAACATAGTAAACAACCGGGTTTTTTTTAAGTCAATATTAACTTAGACGAAGGTTGGTTGGTTGCTGGAAAAGGACTCCTGTCTTGTGAACACGTGAGCTCGAATTAAAGTTCCCAAAAAATTGATTTGAAGATTATGACGATTATAATTCACAAAAAACACTTGTAATGTGTGAGGTTTATTATATTACCCATAAGATGTTGCAGTTATTACTTGGGCATAATGGAGCTGTAATCCTCATTGTTTCATCTCCACAATGTTTTTGCTAATTGTTAAACATATTATGGTGTGTAGGTATAACTGAATACAATGTTTCAGGAAACTATATATCTATATCTATATCTATCTATCTATCTATCTATCTATCTATCTATCTATCTATCTATCTATCTATCTATATATATATATATATATATATATATATTATATCCAAAGCAGGCAGCTAAACAAAAAAAAAGTTTCCCATGTAAAGTGAAATGTAAATACGTTGCAGGGATTTCTGTTTATTGTTGCAAACCGCTTCATACCATTCATCCTCAAGAGCCTTTTTAAAGCCATATCTGCCTTTTTGTTAACGATATGGGAAAAACCTGCCAGAGGGCCTTGTGTGTGAATGAATATACATCAGAGACAACAGTAAAACCAAAATATAGTGTTTTTTTGTAGTATGGCTGTAATAAACAATATTGTCTGTCTAACACTGAGGCCAAATGCATAAAAACGAGACAAAGAGACGTTTCTGTCTCAAACATTTAGTTTTAAGTGTCTAACTTCAAACTTAGACTAAAGCCTTGCAGTTACATTGTCCACACATTTTATAGCCATGAAGTTATTAGTCATGACTTGTGTTAATTCTTACTTAACTCACTTATGATTCTTATATACTTATTTTTAAAGCCCTTGACACTTGGATTATTGTGATTATAATTCATTTGATTTAATATAGTTTTCATAAAAAAACACAACACCTTTCATTCGTGTGCCACCACCACCAGCACCCCATTCCTAGTACCCACCGTTAATGTGATTTGTCTGCTCTGAAGTGGTGCAAGTATTTCACAGCATTAGATATTTTCTCTGCTATCTATCATTTAGCCAGAAATAGGAAAGATAACTGGATATGGTCACAGACTTCAGCAGGGTAACAACAACAGAGAAAAAGCTGTTTCTGAGCCTGCTGGTGCAGAAGTGGGGGCTCCTGTAGTGCCTCCCAGATGGGAGGAGGGTAAACAGACTGTGGTTTGGGCGAGAAGTGTCATTGATGTTGCTTTGTGACCTCCAGTGACAACATGTGTGTTGGAGGTCCTCAATGGAGGGGTGCTGGGCAGTTTATGTCATTGCGAGGCCTTGCGGTCGGAGACAGAGCAGTTCCTGTGCCACACTGAGATGCAGTTGGTGAGGATACTCTCAAAGGTACAGCAGTAAATGTTCACCAGGATCTGGGGAGACAAATGAGCTTTCTTCAGTCTCCTCAGGAAGAAAAGACGCTGCTGCACCTTTTTGATAAGGGCGGAGGAGTTGATACTCCAAGAGAGGTCCTTAGAGATGTGGACACCAAGGAACTTGAAGCTGGACACATGCTCTACCTCAGTCCCATTGATGTAAATCAGAATCAGAAACACTTTATTTGTCATTTCATTTCACGCACTTGCGCACATGAAATGAAATGAAACATAATTTCCCCCAGCCCACAGCAGTGCAACACAAAGACAAAAACACATATCCAAAAACTACAAGAACACATATGTACAAACTATGATGGTGTGGTCACAGCCTGTAGCGCTCCTGTAGTCCACAATGAGCTCATTAGTCTTCTCATTGTTGATGGTCAGGTTGTTTTTGGCACATCACACAGCCAGGTGTTGGACCTCCTTCCTGCAGGCTCATTCATTGTTGTCACTGATCAGGCCTACCACCGTGGTGTTGTCTGTAAACTTGATTATGGTATTGGAACCATGCACAGGAATGCAGTCATAGATGAAAACAGAGGAGAGGAGAGGGCTCAGCACACGGCTCTGTGGGACACCAGTGTTCAGTGTCAAGTTGGAGGAGGAGTGGCAATCTAACCTGATAGGCTGGGGTTTGTTGGTCAGGAAATCCAGGGTCCAGTTGCAGAGGGAAGTGCTGATACCAAGGTCATGGAGTTTGGTGACCACCTTGGAGGGGCTGATGGTGGTGAATGCTGAGCTTAAGTCGATGAACCGCATCCTTACGTATGTGTTATTATTGTTACTAATCAAAGAAGGTTGAATAAGTTCATCTGGATACAACATTTATTGACAGATACATTTCATCACTCAACTAATAGACATCTTCAGTCATGTTCTTACCTGGATTATTGAGCATGCATCAAGATATTGTTCGTGAGGTGTAGTGCCCTGGAGATGGCATTCTCTGTTGACCAGTTGGGGTGGTAGGCAAACTAGTGAGGGTCCAGGGTTGGGGGGTATGTAGGTTTTCAGGTGGGTGAGGACCAGCGTCTCAAAGCACTTTGTAATGATGTGGGTGAGTGCAACAAGGCAGAAGTCATTTAGGCTTGCTGCAGCCGAATGCTTCAGAACTGGTACAATGATAAATGTTTTGAGGCATGAGGGAACAGCTGCCTGGGCCAGGGACCAATTGAAGATGTCAGTGAAAACCCCAGCCAGCTGCTCTGCACATGCCCTCAGCACACAGCCAGGGATGCCATCAGGGCCAGCAGCCTTCTGTTCACCCTGTGCAGTGTGGCGCACACAACGGCGGTGGAGAGGGTGAGAGGCTGGTAACCTGGGGGTCCAGCTTTGGTGACCAGTTCGTTGTTGTCCCGACTGAACTGAGCATAGAATTGGTTGAGCTTGTCAGGGAGGGAGGTACCACAGGTTGTGGGGTTGGGGTTTAGGAGTTTGTAGTCAGTGAAAGTCTGGATGCCATGCCACATGCTTTGAGGATCAGAGTTGTCAAAGTGATCCTAAATCTGCAGTTTGTAGGCATATTTGGCTCTCTTGAGACCTTGCTTCAGGTTAGCCCTGGTTGAACTGTAGGCCGATGCATTACCTGTCCTGAACGCAGTATGACGTGCCTTCAGTAGTAGGTGGACCTCTCCATTCATCCAAGGCTTCTGATTGGGGATGTTTTTATTTGTTTGACAGTCGTGACATTGTCCACACATCTGCTGAGGTAGTCCAGCACAGAAGCAGTAGGAGTCCGTATGGGAGTCCTGGATGACCTTGGTGGCAAACATGGTCCCGTCAGTGTGCTGAAGTTGGTGCTAAAGTGAAGTCAGCTCCCTCAGGCCACACTTTCACAGTCCTCACACATGGCCTTCAGATCAGTCATGAGTCATCAAATCAGTGCTTTAGCTTAATAGTGTGCAGCACAATGGTACAATGCAATCATTCTTAATATTGTGTATTTTTAAAGTGTTCCAAACTAAATCGGAAATATGGCAAAGATTGTGTTTAGTCCAAATGATCTCTTACATTTTGCAATGGTGGCAACAGCAATCCAAAATAACAAAGTGAATTAACCACTACTAACAAGTACATTCAAATGTGGATTGTGGATTTGGACAAGGATGGCTCCACAGTGATTTTGTTAAAACATCTATACAACATATGCAGATAGTTTTTGTTATTGTTTTTTTGTTTTTTTTGTTTTGTTTTTTGTTTTTTTGTAGCCTGAATAAAACCTACTTGACTTGATCCATAGCTATTGCCCCGCTGAATAAAAAAAAACACACCTTAAACACATTGTGAATCCATGAAACTGTGGAAACCGTGGATAAATCCAATCCCTGATCAGACTTCCCATTATTCCCAGTATGTGATGAACCGTTGGGGTTTCTGCTCTGCCATTAATCATCGAGGAATTACCCCCTGTTGCATATTCGCTGTCACGCCTATTGCCAACAGTGGTTATGGTGGCTATATAGAGGTACAGTTCCTGCTAGGTACAGTTACAAAAAAAAGAAAAAAATCAGTAGCCATGATGCACTGCCCATAATCGGCAGTTTTGAAGTATTTTATCAATATTTTATTAGTTAATGCAGCATTCTCTGTGTAACCTCATTAAAAGCACGATAAGAAGATAAAGTAGGATGACAGGGACAGACAAACGTTTTATAAAATATTTTAATCAAATGTTGTCATTTCAAATGTTTTTAGGATGTATAAACCACGGTTTGAATTATGGGGGGATTGGGAGGGTCTCACCCCCTAATTAAGACTTGGACTCCCCCAAAGAGGTAAAAACAACAGGTCGGGGGAGTCGAAACATTTATATATTTTTCTTACCCGTAATTGTAAATATTACAATATATTTTCCATATGCATGCCTGGAAGAATCTTGTAACACGATTTCAGACACCCCTAAAGTGGACCATACCATTTTTTTTACCTTGAGGGTAGTTGAACGTCAGTCTCGTCTGTCTGCCTCATCACTCCCATCATTGCGATGACTCGCGTCCTAATTAAAGTCGATGCTCACATACGTCGCACAAGCAAGTGGAGATGACGTAGGTCAGGGGTCCGCAACCTCTTGGATGTCCCGTGTCACTTAACAAAGTTTAGGGAAAAAAATAGTGTCTGTTTGTTTTCATAATAAGAATTTATTTCTTTATTTACTGCTGCTGGTTGTCTCCCCGTCTAGATTCCGCTTGCCAAAAGATCTGCAACACACACACACCCCCCCACACACACACAAACTCGTTTCACTATCGTTATGAGGACCCCTCATTGACTACATTCATTTCCTAGTCCTTAACCCTAACCTTATCCACGCAAACTACATGCCTAACCCTAACCCTTACCCCAACCTTAACCTAACCCTAATTCTAACCTTTACCCTAAACCCAAGTCCTAACCCTAAAATAGACCCTTTTCCTTGGGAGGACCTCTAAAATGGCCACACAAGGTAGGTGGTTTCTGGTTTTTCTATCCTAATGAGGACATTTGGTCCACATTAGGATAGTTAAACATGTACACACACACACACACACACACACACACACACACACACACACACACACACACACACACACACACACTTTATTATTTGTAAGAATGTATGAAAATTACCAGGGCACAAAAAGAAAATTAATTCAATCTTACCGATTAAGTGCGACCCTTGTTTATCGCAATATCTGGTAAACATTGCTAGACGTATAAAGTCGTTTACATCCAAACTCTCATCGGGAGCTATGCTGAATACCCACACAGGATTCAATGCAAGAGCTGGTTGGTGCGTTACGTTGTCAGCCGTGTCTGTAAAGCGCCTCTCTACAGTTCTCGCAGAAACGGGCATTTCTTTGATTCTGTTGATGATCTTGCCTTATTTCGGTAACCCATCAAATATGACCTCCGAACTGCCGAAGAAGGTCTCCTTTATATATATATATATATATATATATATATATATATATATATATATATATATATATATATATATATATATATATATATATATACATACATACATACATACACACACGCTCGCCAGCGTAGAATGGCTTCCCGTGTTAAGCAATGCACTGCGCGACTATATAGCTGCCCTCTGTAGTTTGGTTTTTGGCGGCACATCGGGTTGTAAACACGCTACTTTGCTCCCTGTCCTGGGCCACAGCCCTCCTGACTGACTCTGCTTGATCAGCCTTATCTTTGACATTTTTGTCTTTTTTTTTCTCAAAATGACGTTTTACACTTGAAGTTCAACACACACCATTTTTGCAGCAGGGAGCGCGCACAGCTCGGTCCCTTCGTGATATAACTCTGAATTCGTTTGTCCAAGATGGCGGCAAAAGTCGAATATTAGGCAGCCTACTTTTATTTGTTTCTGCCGTCGTCATTTGTTCTTGACATAAAGCAAAAAAGAAAGCCAGCTAGCTGTTTATACAACTGCTGCAATGCTGCGCTTGTCGGCAGATGGGGGGCGGGGCGGGGTATGATGGACCACGTCTCGTTGTCAAAACCAACGTTTGTTTTTTTGTTTTTGTTTTTTTGAGACTGATTGATTATTTTGATATTATCTTACATCAAATTGATTGTTTAGTGCACAATTAGGCTATATTTTGTATCAACAAAAATTTTTTAATAAAAAAGTATATTTAAAATACCCCTGTGATGGCCTGGCGGCCTGTCTAGCCGCCCAGTGACTGCTGGGATAGGCTCCAGCATCCCCGCGACCCTGCGAGCAGGATAAGCGGTTTGGATAATGGATGGATGGCGTGCATTTAAAACATTTGTTGTTTTTTTTAATTGAATTGCAGTGCGTGCCCATATCAATGGCCCCACGTGCCACCATGCCATAGGTTGCCGACCCCTGATGTAGGTTAATGTGAGTAGCTAGCCATCTAGGTAGTTTACAGTCCTCAAGGAACCCCTATCCTGCAGATTTTCTTTGCAACCCTGAATAGGTACCTGTTTGTAATTATTAAACCAATCAGTAATGAATTATGTCAGATGTTGCACACCTTGCATAATTAAGTGCTGTGAGATGATTGGCTGAGTAAGTATAAGGCTACCTATGCAGGGTTACAATACAAATCTGCAGGATAGGGGTTCCTTGAGGACTGGGTTGGGAAACACTGGTTTAATACACTTTACTTTCTTACCTTTCTGAATTATACTGTTGACGGATGAATGCTAACGTTAGCTAGTTTCTAACTTTTGCCTTAACTTACAGTTCACCTAACTAACGTTAGCTTTGCCTTACCTAACATTAGCTAACTAATATTAGCTACATTAGCTAACTAAAATCAGTCAGCTAACTAATTTTAGTTAGCTGATAGCGCACCCTTTCATTTCCAGTGTTGGCTAAATAGCTAGCTAGCTATGCCTATAGCTTGGCATTTCATTACCAATATAAAATGTCACATTGGTGCTCAGTCATGGGCAGTGAACAGTGGAGTTGTTGTAGGTACGTTTAGACATCAATATATTGTTTCTTTTTAGTAGTCTTTTGTGTGGCTGTGGTGGTTTGGTTAGTGTTTTACTTTTTTGATATTGGCTTTTATAATAGGTCCCCCTTTGTTTTCACTCAGGAATGCAGGAGTTTTCCTTGGTTGGGTAATTGATAATAAAATCAATGTGTGCTGAAGGCTAATTAATTGTATTATTTTCAAATGTATAACAACTTTATTGAACTTGTATTAGACTTCATTCACACTTTTTTTGTGCTTAAAACGGAGTAAGTCGAAACTTGTAAGACTTAGGACATAGAGATGATAATGCAGGCTTAATACTCAGCAGGATAGTATGGGTGATGGTGAGTTTTACATGTCCTATGTGCTGTTGTATTAAGGAAGCAGAGGGAGGTCAGAATGACAGTCAGCAGGCAGGAGGACAGTGAGCAGGCTGGACCTAGTAGCAAAGACGTGAGTCACAAAGGAGGCTGCACTTAAAGATGTATGCCATCATACCACATATTTAGGCAAATAGTTTCAGAAACTGATGGGGATGCACAACAATCATGCCCTACTGTTCTCAACTAATATGCGAGGACTTTTAATAAAGTGTTGGCTACTGATAGCAAAGAAAGTTCTGTCACAGCATTGTGTGGGTCTGTGTTTGAGTGGAAATGATGGTCTATTGTTGTGTGTGTGTGTGTGTGTGTGTGTGTGTGTGTGTGTGTGTGCGTGCGTGCGCGCGCGCGCGTGTTCGCATCGGCGTCGCCAGGGCTTAAGCCTCGAACGTTTTGAGTGTAGCCCCGAATATAATTTTGAATTTAAGCCTACGTGAAGCCCGACAAAAGAACGTAACGTGACTGTCCGATAGTGTTCATAACATAACAGCCTGTCAAAATAAATACAGGTCTCTAAACTAACTCTGTGTGTGTGTGTGTGTGTGGGTGTGGGTGTGAGTGAGTGACTGAAAGAAAATTTAATATTCCAATAAAATATCCATCGATCCATCCATTATCCCAACCACTTATCCTGCTCACAGGGTGTTAACATAAATATATTTAACTTTTTTTCTCTAGTCTGGTACTGTAGCATGTCAATAAATGTTTAACGATAGCAGTTGTGAAGTATTCTGCTTCTACTCAAAACTAATACTAATTACTAACAACTACTAATATTTTTAACATCACAAGTCATAATTAATCTGGAGAGTAAACAGCAGTTTTTGAGGTACACGTGTCAATTTTTCAAAGATTAAGACATGTACTTTGAATGTAAATAAGGTGCCAGAGTGCATAAAAAAGCATCAAAATAGAGCTTGTACCCCCCTAGAGAAATTCGAGCTAAGCCCCGAATGTCCTCAAACCCTGGAAACGCCCCTGCCTGTGTTCGTGCGCGCGCGCGCGCGCGCACGAACACACACACACACACACACACACACACACACACACACACACACACACACACACACACACACAATGTAGCTGCCAAATGTCCTAATAATGTCCTAATAATGTCCAAATGTCCTAATAATGGCAAAACACGCTACCTAATGGGCGTCCGGGTAGCGTAGTGGTCTATTCCGTTGCCTATCAACACGGGGATCGCCAGTTCGAATCCTTGCGTTACCTTTGGCTTGATTGAGCATCCCTACAGACACAATTGCGGGTGGGAAGCCAGATGTGGGTGTGTCCTGGTCGCCGCACTAGCGCCTCCTCTGGTCGGTCGTGGCGCCTGTTCAGAGGGAGGGGGGATTGAGGGGAATAGCGTGCTATGTCCTCCTAGCGAAACTCCTCACTGTCAGGTGAAAACAGACGGCTGGCGACTCGACATGTATCGGAGGAAGCATGTGGTAGTCTGCAGCCCTCCCCGGATCGGCAGAGGGGTGGAGCAGCAACCGGGATGGCTCGGAATAGGAGGGTAATTGGCCAAGTACAATTGGGGGGAAAAAGGGGGGGAAAAAGGGGGGGAAACCGCTACCTAACAATGGATAGACGATTTAATTTCCGTTGGTGCCTGAATGGCACAAGACCTGTAGGTAAGAAACAGTGCAATTGTCCTTCCATATTTGAAAATGAATTAAAATTTAAAGTTCATTAAAAGCATATGTAAAATATATTGAACTATGTTACATTCATTTCTACTGGTTTCTGGTTTGGCAATATACTTTTCTGCTGTTGAAATGTCTGACTTAAACTATTGTTATTAATGTCTACCTGTTAAGCCGAAGACTGAAATAATTTATGCACTTCAATCACTTGTTCAGTGGGACACCTGCAATGGCTGCCAGAGTTCACATTAGCTTTAGAAATATGCGTGGCGATGATATACAACTGTAAGTTACAGCATAGTGTCATATATCTAACTGTTGGCTAGACTGTTGAGTGAAAACTCTGGGATTAATTATATGAGACTATAACATTCATTTTCAGAAATGATTTAAAAATGGTGTAATGAATTCTTGTGGCAGAATATTTTTTTCAACTTGGAATGTGCCAATCAAAAGGAGGCAAAGGACTATTTTGAAAGACAACATCCTCATATCCTCATCCTTTGTACAGCAATAAAAATAAAAACGGGGGAGAGAGAGACGGGCGGATGGATGGACAGACAGAAAGTCAGGCAGATTGATGAACAGATGGACAGACAGTCAGACAGATAGACAGACAGACAGACAGAACTGAAAAATCAGGAAGAGAATGATGGGCTGTTGGATTTTGTTTGTTTCATTTCATCTTCTTGCATAAACAAATACACCATGCTATGACAGTGGATGAGTTTGCAGTCAATGTCCTCAAATGATTGTGGGTGGGGGCATAATTATGAAGGAAAAAAAGTAGTTTGAAAAAAGAAGTACATTGTCTTTCAACATGGTTTCTATCAGAACAAGAAAACAATATATGAAGTACTGTGAATGTTAAGTAATTCCACTTACTTTCTCCATTAAACGTTTGCATAGAAAATATTAAAATGTTTTGAGGTTGGAGCTATTTGCACTTGTGTGTATGCTGATTTGGATTTGACTTTCAATATCTTGTTATGTGCTTTCAACCATACAAATATACTCCTTCTAATACATTCCCACACCTTGCATATAATACTACTCAAAATAATAGCAATAATCATTTTCATAGTAATCAACTTCACTATCTTATTTTAAGATACTATGCAGAGCTCCAGTGTGAAAATGACTTTTCAGTGGTTTTTAGTGGTTTTCACATTTGTACTGGTGCTGGGGGATGAATGAGGCCCTTTTGACTGGGTTCTCCCTTCTGCTGTTTTCATTCACACGGACGCAATGGCCGGTTTAGATCAGCGGGTAAAACGGTCTCCTTCAATCTACCAATGTGACCGTTTAACGTCATAACTGTAAGACACGGCGTCCCATTGTCATCGGGGAAACTGAATTTTTGTCCGTCGATGATGAATCTCTCGCTTCTCAACACAAGAGCAATTTGAACATGTTTAAATTTAGACTGACTGTCTGAAGTCATAATGCTGTTAGACCCACGAAAACCTATGTTAAACTGCTCAGCAAAGTATTATGATTCAGTAATGTGTTTTCTGAGTGTTTTTGTGATCATAAGAACTGGTGGCTTGCTATATGTATAACAGAAATGTATATGGACTAGCTGAAAGTTGAAGGTATGTAAATTAGAGGTTTAAAAAAGCCCGGTGCTGGAAGCTACAGTGCAGAGAACAGTATAATTGTATTTAAGAGATGTAGTGGATGTTGATGCCCACATGGTAGCAGCTGAAGTTACCGATTTAAAACACAATTTAAAACATGAAAAGAAACCTTCAAAATCTCCACATAAATCTAACATCTTTGGAAAAAAAAGTATTTTTTAATTCGATGTCTACATTTACAATTTTCTCTGAGGAACACAAGTTAGAAGAAAAAAAGGTGACCAAAAAGTTGGTTCTGAACTGCAATTACGTATCTTTCAGGAACTTTGACAGCTTACTTGAACAAGATGTACTCTCAAGTCTGCCCAAAAGTGACACATTTTTGGCAACAAATAAAGCTTCCCTAAGTTGGTGAAAGCTAGCGCTACCTAGTAATTAGCCTTCTAGCGCAGTGGAGATCGTTGTTCAGTTTGTTTCGATGACAGCCAAAAACCCCACCATGAACCCACAACTATAACCCTCCCAACAATCCACTGCCTTTTTTTTTCCAAGAAAAAAGTACACACTATATCTCAATTTCTCTATAGAAGTAAGCAAGTCCTTTTAGCGTAATAAAAAGTACAGCAAGTTCAACTTTGTGAGTAGTAGCTGGATGGTGAAAGTTTTTTTCCCCCCCACTAGTTCGAGCTGAGAATGTGGACAGCACCACGGCCTTTAGTGAATTAGGCTATAATGCACTATAATGGCGAAACACTTCAACTCCAAGATGAATCACCCGATTTTTAACTGAGCGGTGCAGAATTCTTAAGCCCACATCAAAAAGTCACCCATGGTCTGCTGTGATTGAACCTGAGCACTAAATCATAGTAAGACTGAACAAAATTTTTGTCCCATACTATAACTGCAGTCATAGGACTGACCAGCTCATGTGATTTTACAGACGTTAATCCCAGCAAACTTCTTCCTATACCTGGGCAAGCTTGCAGCTGCAGAATCATATAATAAAAGCAAAACCTAAAACAAAATGCTCCACTTATAGCTTAACTGAACGTAAGCCACAAATATATATGAACTTAATACTAGAGGAAACTCAAGAGGAACTAATTTAACTAGAAAAGCAACATTTTTTGTAAAAAAACTGGATTGGTTGGTTGTAAGTAGCTGTAAAGCCTTTCTACGATCGACTGGCACAAAACTTGAAAGGAATGTTCAGAATCGGTTGTTTGGTGAGCTCAACAAGGTCCAAAGGGATTTTTCAATCACAAACTAAGCTAAAACAATTTTGGCATTTGTGGAGCCCGTGCATGTAGTTGTTGATGTTGTACCCCTTTTGCATGCATGCTTATTTATCTAACAGCCATTAACGTTTTCTTTTACACCACACCCTCTTTCAAATTTATTGGTCATTATCTTTAAAACAAAAACAGATATCAAAAATCTATTTCCAATAGCTTCGTCCATATATAGTCCTGACCAAGTTTAGTGGTAATTGGTCAAACAGTGTAAGACTTTGCACAAATGTATGTCAAAAAATTCAAAATGCCAGGAAAATGTTCTGGGCAAATACTGGTGATCCAAAAAAAAAAGAAGAAAAAGTTGCAGAGTATATAAGCCTGAATATGTGTACCAATTTTGGTCTAAATTGAATTTATGGTATGGAAGATATGGCCATTCCAATTTGAAAGGGTAATTCACTATAGCGCCACCACCTGTCTGGGTGGAACAAACAGGTAGTGTCTGAGTTCTGTTATTGTTGAAAGTTTCACATCTCTAAGAAGTTGGAGAGGGCTAGAATGGATGACTGTCTGGACAGCTGAGCTTTCCGTCATTTATTGCTATGGGAAAAAATGAGAAATAAAATTTGAATATCCCAAAGACTATTAAAGATATCCAAACGATGAATAACGTCTCTCCATTCTGATAGGAGCCGAACATGCTACAGTTTGAATGTAGTTTCTGGGTGAAAGTATATGGAAGTAGTTAAGGGACAAAAAAAACATGCAGAATAATGATAACGAGCGAGCTAGCCCACTTATTAGCCCTGAGGATGCTCTGCTCAACTGCTACGTCAAAGAAATGTCATGCTCTGATGTCAGTGCTCTTGTGATGTTATCTGTGCTACATGTCGTAAAAGTGTGACAGATAACTCTGGTGAGCTCTATTCATTTTGGGAAAGAAGCATGGCATTTTGGATTCAGTTTCCTGGGCATGAAATTAAACAATAGTCAGCATCATAATTCAAGTGTATACTTAATTTTTGTGGCGAACCCCCTTCTCAAAGCTGGCTTTACAACATGATAAACTTTCAAAATAGCTGCATGCAACATACTTCACAGTGTCATGAAACATCCCCCGAGAGCAGATTCAAGTCTCGTGTCAAGGGGGTCACATGCAACATGTATGACATTTGCACCATGTGGAATAGTGGAAAAATAAGCCTGCTTCTCAAACTTCAAACGGCAGTGAAGTAGCTAGAAAGATTTCAACCACATCCCCCTTTTCCTTTTCCATCCGCCTATCTATATATTCTTTACCATTTTGCTCCTTTGCAGGGCAATGGGGGTCGGAGCATAGGATGACAGACAGACATCCTGGACGGGTTGCCTGTCCACCACAGTGCCAACACACAGACACCACACCTATTAACACATTCACCACAGAAGAAGAAGAAGCTGACTTCTACTTGGGTAATATTTCCACTGTTGCAAACATTTACTTCCTATTTTTTTCTCCCTGTTAAAGGTTGTTTTTTTTTTAGGGAGTTTTTCCTTATTTGATGCGAGGGTCTAAGGACAGGATGTTGTGTTGCTGTAAAGCCCCTTGAGGCAAATTTGCAATTTGTGATGTTGGGCTATACAAATACAATTGACTTGACTTGACTCCTCCACATTTCAGAGAAAATACTATCTCAAAAAAAAAACCCTTAATGTTTCTGTGTTAATTCATTTTGATGAAAAAGTGAAATGTTGATGAAAAGGTTGCCAGTCAGTTGAGAGGACATGCCATTTCCCCTACACCACAATATGAAAATGATAGCAAACACTGGCTTTACCACATTCTTGTTCACTTTTCTAAATCAAACTGCAAATAGCTTAAGATTCTTGAGGAAAGGCTTGACCTACGGGTTTGGCCTGGGTATTTCCTCCTTTTTATTGGATAAATAATTAGTTCTGCCAGACAGAGTATGCAAAGCTCGGGCGATAGTTTGCTTTGTCACAGAAAAAAACCCCAGCGGACAACTCGAAAAAACACAACTTTCCCGCTTTTCTCGACATTTTATAATTACAAAACAGGGTAAAGGCTGATACCTCTGAAAGTATAGGGTAGCAAGGATACAGGCATCACAAAATGCACGTGAAACTACCCATGTAATGTACACGGCATGAAACCCTGCAGACACTGTGGCAGTCCTCTCCCACGTTTCCATATTGTCACCACTTTCTGCAAAACTGTCCAGACAATATGAAGGGGGGGGGGGGCTGGTGTGCCACCGACTCTTTTTAAAGATGTTATAGGTTGGATTTTCATTTAATGTCTCACAGTAAAAAGACTAGCCGTAAAGGTCATCAGTGCGATGCCCTGTAACCCCCGTGAGGAGCTCTCTATGGGCGGATTTGATTTTTTTTTTTTTGGTGCAACTGCAGTAACACACACACATACAAGTGTATTAAGGACACATTTTGTGGATTTTACTGAAAAGTGAACCTGAAATGCACTATGGTGTTCAAAAAGGTAATAAACTTTTTTTTTATTGCAATAAAATGCATTGTCTCTAAAGTAAATCAAAGACACCCTTACTCCATTTTATCATTTGTGCAAACGATTCAACGAAGGATTTGTGCCATCAACGTTAGACGTTTGGCTTTGTTACGATTTAATAGTCAGAATAGTCATATTAGGCGTGCTAAGTAAATAAAAAAGAAATAACTTAAAAAGCCAAATGTTTGCCTCCCTTAACCATAAAGATTAAGACTTTGCTAGTGTCCATTTTCATATTTTCACCCCACCGTTTTTAACGAGGGAGTTTCGGTCTGGCAAAATTAAAAAATGTTTTAAATTCCATTAAAACTTGTTCAAAATGTCAGATCCTCTGCACACTGCACCGGACTGGATTTTTACATTGGATTTGTGCGTGTTACATCTCAAATGAATATCCATTTGCAGAGGACATTCTGCCAACCATATCAACACAATGTGCATTGTTTCTGCACACTGCAAATACGCATCAGGTCATTCATTTTAAACCCAGGCCTTCTACATGAGATGCTCACATAAAGACACCGGTTCGACATCTATTTACTAGCAGATGATGAAATTACTATATTGACATTTTAAGACGCAGTAATCATTTGAACCGTTTCAAGCCTTGAATGTGTGTGTGTGTGGGTGTGTGTGTGTGTGTGTGGAAGGGGGCATTACATATAGTCACGATTCAACAGGTCTCTGCACACATTGTATCACAGCCCTCTCAACACACGCACCCCCCCCTCCACACACACACACACACACACACACACACACACACATACACAGCCAGGCTGCTGGAATGGGAGAGCACTCAAAGCACTTAAATTAGCAACAGTGTAAATAAAGCAGGTAATCAATCATCAGCAAGCTAAAAGCTATTCATATAATTTAATAGTATATTCAATGTAATTTAATGTACAATTTTCTTGGCTGCATCAGAGTTGCTAACTGTGGCTTGATAATGGCCAGCTTTTCTTGAAAGGCTCTGCAAAGTTCTTGAAAGCAAAGCTGCTATGAAATTTAGTCTCTTACCATATCTGCTCAATTTGCTCTTATTCCTGCTGGTATCTTTTTTTTTTTTTATCCTGCCAAGCTAGCTATGATAACCACTAAACCAAACAATACTCTTGTCCAAATACATAGCAAAAGGATTACAATGAAATGATGCAAACCTTGAGGTGGTGTTAAGATTTTATTCTCTCGATATTTCAGAAAACTCTGAAAATGTTTGCCAGAATGGGTAATGGATATGCCATTTTAACATATCACTGTAAAAAATAGTACAAGAGCAAGATGATGCATTTTCAATACTTAATTCAAGAAATACAGATTTGTCATGACTGTTAACAGCACAGCCCAGATCTAAGCATGGTTTTTGTATTGACGCAATATGTCCTATTTCAAAATAGCTGTTAATTACTGGCTGCGAAGGAAAATTTCAGCAGATAGAACAATAATAAGGGAAGTATAGGTTTGGCATGGTAATAAATGCATGACATTTTTTATCTTACGTTTTGCAACATAATGTCAGTTTGTTTCAAAATGTGTTTTTGCCAGTTAAGAAAACCTTTGTAAACATGACAGAAAACACACATCCAAATGGTTCCTATCATGAAAATGAATGGACCAGCAGCACAGACACGGTGGTCTCCTGTTTTGACAGCTTCCCGTTGTATCCAGAACACAGTCATCCTGCAGCATTTCTATTTTTTTTTTAATATAAAATCTGCGAGCATACATTACTATACGGACACTATGGCATCAAATCAGGAGACTGTTGTCTTTTGCAAAAGTACTTTTCAGTCTAATGCTTACTTCAGAGCTGGATGTCCTCAGTTTCATAGAATAAGGTACTGTGAGAGATGGACTTTCTTGCTGAATAACACGAAAAATGTCCTCCAGTATGCATACCCCGTTTTAAATGCCGTGACCAAAATTATTGCATGTCTTACACGACAATATTTAAACATAACAGATATTTATAGACCTGCAGATTTGAAATATGCTTTGCACAACTTTTTCATCACATCATAACTCAAAATAAAGGTCTTCTTTACTACAACATTTTACAATCAATAAATGATACTTTAAAATCCGGTTGGTCACTTATTGTCAGTTTTTTGTGTAAAGAGGTGTGCCAGTAAATTCGAGAATGAAATGACTCTTATCCCGTGTTTTAACTATCTGCGGGGGGCTGTGCTTGTGTTTGCATTTGGATAAAGGACCGGCCCTGTAATAGTCTGGGATTACAAATGTCCATCAGCATCACTTTTTACCGGGTATCCCTCTTCGTTGCTAGTCCTTTTTAACTGATAACCACCAACAATATGCTAACACAAAGGCTTTCACTCCATTGATCCAAGCGGACTTCAGTGAGTTTCCCATGTCTGCCTGAGCACACACACCCTTGTCTGGAGCCTTAACGTGTCCCTGTGAATAATTATGCAAGGATATGCATGTACCATTGTCATAAACCCTTTTGGAAAAGGACAAAAATATTTTTAAACTACCCGCAAAACCCATAGTTTTGCAGCACAAAAAGGTGGAGTATGGAGTGGCATTGCAAACTCGTTTGGGCATGGGGGTGGAGTCTGAGCTCCAATGTAACGTGAAAACCCGTATCTTTTCTTGTCCAGTTCTGACCAAAGGGGGGAAATATGCCTCTGCACAAAATGACTCCACCTAGACCTTTTTGCACACCCTTCAACCTCTTTCCACATCAATTATTTCAAATTGTTTCCCTGTCTCCCGTAGACACCTGTGAAGGAGTTTGAGCTCAGTTTCCATTACGGCACAATTCTACTTAATTAACCTTCATATGTTTCCAGTTATGCATGCTGATGTCACTACCCTCTTCCCTCCTCTCCCAACTCCCATCCCATTTCTCCACCACCACTACCAAACCATTTAAGGACAACGTGGAAGCCATTAGGTAGCCTCAAATTAAATAGCCAGGAAGCCTTTGTTACTATTTATGCCTGGCAACACATTGACTGGAACATTGCAAGCTCCAGTCGGATTTCTGAAATATGCAACAATGTCATATTTTCTTATGCATCGTTTCCAAACCTTGAAAACGAACGACATACGTGAACATGTAAAGCATTTTAGATGCCAGAGCGCACCTATAACTCGACCCTATGGTGCAAAATACTTGCTATGCGAGTTCTGATGGATTTAATTGCTGAGACGACTTCAGACATTTAGTCATCTCTCAGTGGTTGTTGGTGTTTTATGTGTGTATGTGTGTGTATGTGTGTGTGTGTGTGTGTGTCACTGGAGTTTCTACTTGTCTTAATCATTTTTCCTCATGTCAGGTTCTGCTAAGCTACTGACATCTGGGCATTTATAGTGCTGGCAAGAGATTGCTGGCTGAGGTTTGTCATACTTCAAGCCATACCTTAGAGGGCTAGAAGTAGTTTGTTAAACTTGACAGTATATTTCTATACTAAGTTTAGCCAAGTATGTAGACAATCTAACTGAAGCTCTATGAGTAAATCTCCTTGGCATTGACACTACACTGTTTACTTTGGATATTTTTCACTGATTGTTCCCCCCCCGGCAAGACAGTAAGCCAAAGAGCACCATAAAGTCTGCATCCTGCAGAAGACACGAACTCAGATGTGATGCGACCATGTCAAAATGAATACGATTAACCCTTCAGTAGCAATATGCTTATTTAGACAAGAACGTTGTCGAAATACAAACCGCAAAATTGTCAAAAATGAAAACACAGTAAGCTTTACCTCACTAAATGAGGCATGAACCAGACATGACCATTTTTCTTCAGTAAAAATGTGTACCTGTTTAGTCACTCGTCTTCTGAAAAAACTGTTAAAATGTTCACGACAGCTGTAATTTATCAGAAATGAGAATATAGTGAAATAATTATTCATGCCATCCAAGTGTAAAGCAAAATTATAGCATGTAGATTAGATAGATAGATAGATAGATAGATAGATAGATAGATAGATAGATAGATAGATAGATAGATAGATAGATAGATAGATAGATAGATAGATAGATAGATAGATAGATAGATAGATAGATAGATAGATAGACAGACGGAGGTTATGTGATATGGTCAATCTCATTTTTACGGTACCTATTATATTAAATTTGGAAGGGATGGTAACTTATAAGACAAAGGACAATGCTATAATTACAAATGCGCTTCACTGAGTTTATACCAGCTTGTTATATGTGACTTTGTTGTCCCTGTGTTCAAAAAAAATAGAAAATAAACATCTGAAAAAGTCTCATGCTGTCTTTCTATCTTTCCCGTAATTGTGATGTCAACCATTGTGCTATTGCCACCATCACATTTTTGACAATAAATGTTTTTATGGCAAGACATAACATTTAACAGTAAATACGTCAAAGTCAACACACAAGTAAATGTATACGCCAGTGGAGCTCCACATGAAACTAATTATGAACTCATATTTTGTGTGTGCGTGTGTGTGTGTGTGTGTGTGTGTGTGTGTGTGTGTGTGTGTGTGTGTGTGTGTGTGCGTATGCAAGTAATGGAGGATGAGAGAGGGAGGGAACCAGATAGGGAGAGGGAAACTAAAATTCACATTTGCTCCATTTGATCCTCTAACGGCATTTTCTTAACCGTACATTAATGTTGATTATTTGCGATCTTATACCCGCTTATTTAGTCACCATATTTCAACATCTTCGATAACTGGGAGAGAGCTTTGAACATTTTCAACGCTATTATTATTGCAAAACAATGAAATAAGCTGACGTAAGAGTTGAGATAGACACAGCATAGTGAACCAATACTAGCAAGACAACATTATAGATTTGGCACCGTAGCCTTTTTCAGATCCACACTGCTTATGGCAGTCTTCCAAGTGTCAAAAGCGTGAGAATGTTTTGTACATGTAGTTTGTCATTGGCATATGAGAAAATCTTTTAAGCAGTGCACCAGTGGAAGACATAGTCCACATTCTCCTGTCTAACTTCAGACCAGCTGAATGTCAAAAAGATATCATCAAAAGAATTTTGGGAGTTTCTCTTCAGTAGTTTCAATTGAGTTGTCCTTGGTCTTAAGAAACAAAAGACTTGAGGGCGAGCAATAAATCAATGCAGACCTTGTTTCCCCTGGGCTATTCAGCCACTTGGGGTGTAAAACGGTCAGGGGCAATGAGCACTTGAAAGTCTGGAGCTGTGGACAGATTCTGCCCACCAATTATCCTGTCTGCGTGCCTCCTAAACACTGCATACCAGATATGTTTGGGCCTCTTCAGCAACCGTCCCAGTTATGGAGACACTGATGCTAATGACACCATATTTTCAGAGCGGCAGAGACAGAAGGCCTCTGGCCATCGCTTCTAAAACACATGCCACACAACCTGCACCACCCACACCACACAGACTTGTTATTGACGACCATTGACGGCTCTCCTCTTCACTTGGGCCAGGGTGGCCGCCATAGGCAACAAACAACCAAGACAACTTGTCAAGACAAGGCAACACATTCATCAGTGCTTCTCAGTGTCTTGACACAGTGAATATCGTTATTCTATAGATACATGCTATTAACATTTTTAATTTTTTTTTGCCTTGCAACTGCAGACAGAGTACTGTCTAAAATTTTGTGTTTCTTTTTTTGGCTGTTACCCAGTAAGGAGCACACTGTCAAACACCTGTCACATGGATTGATGTGTCCAGCTGGTGAGCAAGCGGTGGGCTAAGAGACACAGGAGCAGGAGCACTGCACATTAAATCTGATGGCCAAGATGAGAGGGGTGTGGCTAGGGCCTGAGCAGAAGGCTTGGAGGTGATAGAAAGATGAGGTAAGATGGAGGAGTGGAAGGGTAGGGGGGATTGTTGTGGGAGAAGGTGACAGGAAGTGACTCTAACTTAGATACCTTCAAGGTGACTCAGTCCGACAGAACTATCCCTGGGGTTTACTGCTGTTGCAAGAAAGAGAGGGAGGCAGAGTGAGAAAGAGAGAGAGTGGGAGAGAGAGAGAATGTTCAAGGTGCAAAAGCTCTTTGCAGATGTCCAAATAAGCTGTAAATCACTCTGAGGACCTGAGGGTACTCAAATGCTTTTTGACTGAATCTGTCTCCCAGCCCAGCAGCTCGAGAATGACTAAAACATTAACAGGAGTCTTCAGGGTACCAGCAGCCCACCCATCCCCCACCAGAGCCTGCACAATCCCAGGACTGTGCAAACACAAGGCCTAAGCAAAATGGCCTCCATTCAGATGTTGTCCAAATGCACTTTTTGTTTGAAACCAAGAGAATGCTCGACTGGAAGATGGGGCTGTACACAAACTATCTATTTAGCCATGTGTCCCCATTCCCATGAGTCATAAACTCACCCCTGGTATTTCAGCAGAGAGGTCTGTGTGTCGAGTTACAGGTGTTCTTTTTAACACAGTTGCTTGAAAAAAGAAAAGGTTTATGGCTTTTCTTCTATGGAGGGCTGAGGAAACAGAAGTGACACTGCGTGGGTTTAAAAAACAAGTTTAAACCTAGGACATAATCACTTTTAAAGCACAATGACATATTGGTCTATGCCTCCTACATTTGCAATCAATGTGCTTTTACGCAAACTGATGCTAAGTAAAAATAGCAATCCCTAAGTCCCACTGGACGGTTGAAGTGTGGAAAAATTAAGAAAGAATTGCTTAAGGCTCAAAATAAAAGGCATTATTTAATTACTTCATGTTCATGTTCTGCTGTAAACTCATGCAGAACCATTACAACAAAAGCAAATAGTTGCATAAAATGGCAGCCTTATTATAAGACTTATTGGGAAAATATGGTGGCAAGCTGGAGTGAATAATTTCTTCGCGTTTTTCTTTGGTTTTAGAGAGTAAAGGACATTTGCAAGCGGAGGAGAAAACCATTACGTGACTATATTCAATAACGTGTTCCTATACAGCAACATTGTTCTGATATACAATAAGAATTAATGTATCTGTTTCTTAGTGCTAATAAATGGTCTGAGCGAAGAATGAATGAAATTCCTTTTACTCTTTTATAGGGCGAATATTACAGCTCCACATTTCAAATTCATTGAACTGTAACTTGCAAGTTTGTTTTGGAGACTGGACCGCTCCTCTGCTTCATTTGTGCTACTTACACTCTCGGACTACTTTAGCATTAGCTTGATTTGCTATCAACGCGTATGTGGTACATTTCTAGACATTGTCCTATAGATTAGGTCATCTTCACTCCATCCAGCAATTTGCCCCCCCCCGACCTCTAAATGGAAAATGACTGACATGATTTAATGCTAATGAAGAGAACATTAATAGAGGATATAAACCAGTGAGGGCTGATTATTGCAGCAGAGCTTCAAAAAAGGGGAAAAGGGGAGAGGGGGGCATGCCTATAAATGGTTTAAAAACACTGTGGTATTTATCCAATAAATTTTTAATCATATATTTCAGAGAAATATCTGATACGTGTATTAGTTTTGTTAGTTTCTAAAAGAAGAGACGCACAGGCCTACAGAAATATTGGCGCATAGGGAGAAATGGAGGTCTGCAGAGTCGAGCTGTTCCCTGTTCTCTAATACCCGAATGTGTGTGCTCGGCTGCCCCCTGGCAGATAGATGTGGTACTACACCTCAACTGCTTGAGAAAGCATAACCACTCCCTACAAATGAGTACAAAAGCCAGAGACCAAAGACATTTACCAATTTCTGCACGCGTATTACATATAAATAGCACATACAACTAACAATGAACAATTGCCAGTTATGCAATGTGTGAGAATGTGGGGTAACACGGCATCCGTTTTTGCAGTCGTCTAACCTAGCTTTGAAATCATCGGCGTTAACAATCACCAAGAGTATGAGGCTTCAGTGATGAATATAGGATACAAAGGTGGTCTTTGTGTTCATAGATGCATAAACTGCTGACAATGTGAAGGCCAATCCTTGACAGCAAACATAGAGTAAATGTCTCGCCATGGGTTTCTCAATGTTATCAAAGATATAGGCTACTGAAAATCAAATCTTGGGACACGTGGCCTAGCCTCTGACCCTGTGGTTAAGGAATTAAAGCTACACTGATACTAAAATAATCAAAGAATAGCCCACTACAAAACATGGGGGGGGGGCTTTTTCTTTTCGTTAAGACTTATTGGGAAAATATGGTGGCACAGTAAGCTAATTGATGTGTGCCAAATAATGCTCTTTAGTCATACCAAGACATTTAGGTTTGTTTACTGTCATTTTTCATCAGATTCAAGGCAAAGATATTTGTATATGACATGCATGAGTTAAAAAGAGCTCAAATGCAAAGAAAACAAAAGAGATCTCCACTTTACATAGCAGTGCAGCGGATTGATGGCATTTCACTGACAAAGGGATACCATTCACATCATAAAAGTAGATAAAATAAAGTGTGAGCATGTCAAAACCAAACTAATGCTAGATGTCACAAATTCCTTGCAGAATCTCTCAAAACCAACAAAGCCCCTCTGTGGCACGAGTGCATGAAGTGATGATCATAGAAAGAGATTACAAAACTGCCCATTTTATGTCCATTTTGCACACTTGTTTTACACATGTGCGTGCTCATGAATAAGCTAACTGTAATGCATAAAGCTTTGTTTTGTTGTCAGTCAAGCCAGTCTAACAAACACGAGTTGTGTGACTAAACCACAGAGTAGCCTACAAAACCTGATGCTCTGAGGTTAGCTGCTGCAGTACAGTACCTCATTCTTACTACGGGTGGCAGCACAGCCCCTGACACAAGCTGACAAAAGGCTGGGCAGGCTCTTATTGTGGCCAGGGACCATCTATAATATCTGAGCAGAGACCACCAGGACCACAGGGAATCACTTGGTAGGTGACCAGCAATTCTGGAGAACGCAGCCAGCACTGTGGCTGTTCTGCATGGCAATAACGTCTTCATAACGGGAACAGCCTCTCGTACGGAGCCGTAGACCACCACACTCAATGGCCTATCATGTTGTTTTCATCATTTCAAGTGACAAACACGGCATTGCCGCTTTGTCTCCTTGAGAAGTGCTTTATGCTCAGTAACACCTTCCCATGATAGAATGACTTAGGGCAGAGTACACCGAGAGGGCTACTGCAGATGAACATACATCACTGTGTCCATTTCCCAGTGCTTAAAGTCAGCTCAGTGCAGAATGACATCACTCAACCAGGACCACTGGAGCAGAACCAAAGCCTGTAAGGCTATTCAAATTAATTAACAAATGACCTTAGATTAAAGGGGGGGGGTCACAGATCAGACAATGAAGGCATTTATCAAGTAAATGGGCAGCAGGCACTCTCACATGATGTTCTTTTATCTTTGCTATGTGCTGCTATGACTACAGACACTTCCGCTGTCCGGAATAAGACACACATAAGCTGATGTAAAAAAAAATTTAAAAAAAAGATAGGGAATACCACAATTTAGTCTCACTGCATTTATAGCATGTCAGCCATATCTGATGAATGGGCTTATATTAAAATGTCTTCGGAAATAAAGGCATCAGTGGTTGGTTTTTCTATTTGGGGGGGAAAAAAACACCGCAGTAAAGAAGCATCCAAGAACACTGTGACAGGGCAGCCTGATAAAGTGTGAAATAAGATCGCGCCAAGTGGTATTTTCTTTTATTTCAAGAACAAGCTATATCTAGACCATCTCAGAGAGACAAGTCAATCTTGGGGTTCGCCAATACAGTCCGTTAGACAGGGGATAAATCCCTGGTAGGCAACTAAGAAAGCAGATCAATAAAGAAAGCATCTAAACAAACCACAGTGGAAATGAAGCCAAGATGGATGGGGAGAGGGGCTGTGAGTGTGACCATCGTCACTTCATGTAAAGTGCAAGGAGCCGGACCAAGAATAAAGGACAGGGAGCCAGGGGGACCGTCACGGTGAGAAGCAGTGGGAGTGCAAATGAGGAGAGGGAGATGCAGGGCCATGAAGGAGAGTGAGGAACAGAGGAAGAGAAGGGGGAGAGAGCCAAACAGGGGGAGATGGGTGGGTGGGGGGCTGCGAGAGTCTGAGCAAGAGAGAAAAACGGGAGTGTAGAAGTGATTTATGCCAGTTGTATAATTTTCTACACTGCAGCACCCCTCACCCCACCCCCCCACCTCTCTCCTCTCCTCCTCTGTATTCCACCCTCCCACCAGGGTGTGCTCCTCCTTACTGTCACACCGAGGAACAGTCCCTGTCCACACCAGCCAGTGATTAAGATTCTGCCGTGATGCGACTGCAGCACTTTGCAAATGGAAGACTGGACATAATTTCCCTAAAATGCTGTTTTTTATCACCTATTTCCCCTTCATCAGCTTGCCGCACACGATTGATAGCTGATGGCACCTCTGACAACTTAACGTTTTTATGGCTAGATTTATGGGCTATCTGCTCCTTCGCCTTTTACAGCTCAAACTCTGTAAAAATGCTTATTTCTCAGATAAGGAGAGGGAGGGTGTGTGTTTCTGTGTATGGAACGGTATCACACCCAGCTAAATGTATGTATGAGAGAGCAGGGCCCACCTCACTGCATTGCAGTCCAGAAAGCTGCTCGGCTTCCAAGACTTTACGGCTATTCTGGGGCTGGAATTACTTCTGCATAGCACCATGTACCACGCTGCATCCCTCATTTTTCCTAGATAGCAAACACTATCCAACTTACATCAGTCCATTACAACAAATGTTAGGGATCTGTCTCTCTCTAGGAATTAATGAGACAGAGAAAAGAGCTCAAAGATGACAACCACCTTTACATATTGAATATGTATGTTTTATGCGGTCCCTGGTCCCTCCCAGATACACTCCGCCTTCCATTTGCTGCTTGCCACCTTGAAACAAAATAAATAAAGATCCACGATATATCTATTGGAAGATATGTACAATAAAATAACAAAACTAATTTCAGATCGACCTTACTGTTAAATGCACTAAACCACCCTTGCCTGCCTCCCTCCATCAAAGGGCTTATTGGTTGTCTGCATGTGTATGCATGCTGGTTGACTGTGTGAAGGTATTGTAAAGATCTGCCTGTGGAGATGCATAAGAGCTTGTTATCGCTCTCCTGTTAAGACAAGTTTAGCTAATTGCAGTAAGTTAGGTGAGCTGTGGTGGCGATGAGCACCTGAACATCTGTTTAAGTATGAGCTGCCAGCATGCGTATTTGTGTGTTTGTGCCTGCACGTGTCAGTGCATGCAAAAAAGTGCATGACAAAGAGAGACGGAGGAGAGCCCTGCCTGCCGGACTTACTGGGCTGGAGTGGAAGTGTGGACACTGCAGGTTCCACTCCCTCCCTGGTCAGATTTACAGCCTGCATGGGCTCCTGGTTAGCTCTTTCCTTTCCTCCTCCGCTCCATTGATGAGCCTGGCAGATCCCAGACAGACGCCTGGAGGGACTGGAGTGTGACAGGCCCTGGGGGAGGGGAGGGAAGAGAAAAATAAGAGTGGAGGGGAGGGATGAGAGAGAACCAGTCTGATGAGATCAATGATTCATAGACACCCAGGAGGACACACCCTGGGAAGGGGTAATACCACACATGTTTTAACCGGGCCGGCCCATAATTCATTAGGGTTACCAAGGCTACAAGGAGCATCCTAGGCGAGAGGTCCTAGAAATCATCTCTGCATGTTAAATATTGCACATATAGTGGGAGATTAATATTCATGCCTACAGTTGGCTTATTCTTTGTTAGAGAGGAAAACTCTGATGGTTTGGTATTGTCTGCATATTTCCACATATCGTCACAGGTTGCTGTGATTTTCCACTTTTTTTCCCCCTGAATACTGTGTCTATGTCTGGGGGTTACGGTGGGAATTTTATGAGATGAAATGTGGAAATGGAAAATGTGTGGCTCTAATATGCTTAAATGCAGCCATCTTCCGAACGCAATAAACCCAGTAAGGATAACCTCTTCCAGAAATGAAAAAATGCCTCCACGGTATGCAGACATAACAGCACTCTAGCTCGTGAATATGCTGCAGTGAGGATACCGAGATATCTGCGCTGTAGTATGAGGATGCCTCGCCATTTCTGAAGTAGTGATAGGTTTCAAGTATGACATCTTTCCCTCGGAGTCCGTCACCAAAAGTGCCCGGCCTGACATTGGACCGCTTGCGACTCTGGTTGCGTACATTAGCAGGGGAGTGAGGGAGTGCTATTCTGTATTTGTCAGTAAGAGAGAAAAGAGAGTATCATGAGTTTGTGTGTGCATAGGTATCTATGTTTTGCAGTCTGTATTTGTGTGTTGACCTAGCAATAACTGAGCTCATGCTGCGGAGCTGGCCCTTCCACTGGCAGCGAGGGCACTGCAGCAGTCTCACTGGAAGCGTTCACCCACAAGGCCTAAGAACAGGCTCCAGCTCAGCCCTCGCTGGAGAGCGTAATTACTCTAATTATTCCTTGTAATTGCTGTTGCTTTCTCTGTCCGGATTTTATAGGGGTGCAATGAACAGGTATGGCCTGATTGTAGCTTTTGGAAAGCAGACACAGCTTGTGTTGTTTTGATTAAACCATGGGTATTTTTCTACAGCGCAGTCTGCTCGACTAAAGCAGATTCCTACTTTTTATTTTCCAGAACCAAAGCGGGATTGTGCATGGCAAACAAATGAACAATGAGAAACAGAAACAAGCACATTACACTCCTGCTCGGCACCTGGGAGGTATAACTGTATGGCACTAAGGTTTATCATCACCTCGTTTCCTAACAATGAATGAGCCTGTTGACACCAGACCGGGGAATTTTGCACATGTGTGAAGTGCGGAAACTATCAGGTAACAACACCATGATTTCAGTGCAGTTTGAAGCTGTTTATCATCTAAATACAATTTAATAGATGCCTATTAATCATGTAACGTAAAATGATGTCTCTTCTAAAAGGCCAAAAACTTGGTTATCCATACAAAAAATTGTCTTTTTCTGATTAAGTAATCACAATGCAAGCATTGGTTGACCAGTTTTCATAAATCACTTCATACATACATGGCATTTGATTAGAGCCCATTAGTAATGAGCAACAGTGTGTGTATGCAATTCATGCATGTGTGCATTTGCGTGTGTCTCCTTTTCATATTTTCCATGGCCTGCTCTTTAGGACGTTCCTCATTAGTGTGAATATTAATGTGACCAGAAAGGGGGGGAAGAGGGGAAGAAAAATGTAAGAGGAATTTGGAAGAGCTTTTTAAAGGGGCCATTTCATCAGAATCGTTATTTTTTTGCGGTCCTCCAAAGGCTCGTAACTGGCGGTCTATGAAGAGAGACATGCCGCAGTGGGGCTTAATTTAAAACCAGAAAGGTCACTACGCTAAGAAAGGGCCTCAGCTCAGCCAAAAATATAAAATGAGGAGGAGAAAAAGAAAGCAGTGGGGGAGGAGAAGTGGGCCAAGAAAGTGTGCAGAATGAAAGGAGATCAGAGGGTGCCGATTCAGAGGGGGAGGCTTAAACTAAAGACGTTCAAGTAATACGGAAAGACAGTGTTATGGAAGGACATGCAAAAAGGGAACGTATTTTTTGGGAGGGGGGGCAGAGAAGATAATGAACGGAGATGGAACTGAACTGGAACAGGCCTAGCATCAAAACAGATGCAAGAGGCTTTTTTGTTTACTTTAATGATGTTTTTGCAAGTCATTTGTTATAATGGGCTACAATTTGGAGGGAAAAAAACAACACTGCATCCACACAAAGTGAGGGATTGCCAATCTGTCCAACAATCTGTGTTGGCACACAAGCCTCCCAAAGCTTTTGCTGAATTAGTCTCTCTGTATTTGGTATTGGACCAGAGCACTTATGGTCAGATGGGAACTTAACTGTGCCATGTTCAACTCAGCACAAAATATGATGCGACTTTCAAAACTAAATTTCCATCCAATATAACCTATGTGCATCAAATGCAGAACGTGGATGGGGTTTGTGCAAAATATATACGTAACGGCGCTGCATGTTGGCCTTGGCCTTGTTAAGAATGGTAAATACTACAGCAGCGATGTCGCCCTCCCCCATCTCTACCTAACATTCCACAAATCAGCAACTCCGTCTTCAATCATTTGTTTATCTATCGGCTCACTTTAATTGTCCGCTGGGTTTTTGACTGCACCACATTACATAAAAGCTCACAAGAGCCCTATGGCAGCAGCGCGACAGCCTCTGATGTAAAGCCTCACACTTTGCACAGATAAGATGGGTTCAATTTTAATGTTGCTAGCACACCGAGACGCACCAGGCTCACTTGTAAAACAGAATGCCCTGTTCGCTTGTAAACGCAGCAGCCCAGGAGGAAAGAGGTGGGGGGTTGGGGTGTCTGGGGTGGGGCTGGATTAAAAGGAGGGGAGGAATTCCACTTGCCCAACTCCTGCAATCCGTCGAGTGGATCAATTTCTTCTCTCAAATTCCCAATCCATTCCCCATCTCTTTTAAAAACTAATACCCAATTCCAATCACAACTGCAATAAAGCATATCTTGTAAAAGGTCACTCTGTGACCTCAGGGTTCTCTAAATTGGATGCCGGTTGGCCCACTTTCATTTGAAATGCTGCACAGCTTGTTTTGAGTGATATAAAAACTGCCCGGTGCCAAATCACACTGCCACCGGGACCAGCATCAAGCCCAGCAGTGGGTGTTGATCTGAACGTGAGGGATCACAGCACAGAAAGTTTGACAACTCGCTGGTTCTCTGTGTCACTGGAAACCAAAACTAGAATTAGACCTATGAGCAGGCAGACCCAGAGAATATTATGGGATAGGTGTGTCTGTGTGACCATGTTTGTGAGTGTGTGTACTTGCCATAGGCAGCATGCTGGTATATAGCAGAGCATCCCTCCTGGAGCCAGCCGAGGGAGCTGATCAGATGGACGATCAAACACTAATCATTCCCTCACGGCCCATACCGAGTAAAGCTGTCATTAATTTTGCGGAATTACATCAAATTCTGAGACATTCTTTATGTGGCCCACGGCCTGTAGACAGTTATACGACAGGGACTGCTGCACTAAGCAGATGGGGCAGCTTGGCCGTGCATACTAAATACCACCGTCCCCCATTCCTTTATCTCCACCCTCCCAACATTCTGCCCTCCTTCCGGGCTCCGCGCTCTTGCTCTTTCTTTGTTTGTTAATGCCTCTGCTGTGCTCAATCATCACATAACCCTCACTGTTTAAACCACCTACCACCCACCGATTGGCATTATTTAACATATTCTTAATTGCTCTTACTGCTTCGTCTGTAAATAACAGAATGATATACAAATGTGTAAATAACAGGATTTACACACACACACACACACACACACATAGCAATCATCTATCATCTGCTTAAGACATGTTAGACTAACTGAAGATTTAAAATGATGTTTCGATATTAGTCTCACAGTTATCACAACCTCAGATGGTGAAAATCCTTGCCCAAACATAACAGATGCTTAAGCATAATTTGATCGTATGTTCCCTTGGTTACTGATTAACGCTGAGGGCAACCTGCAGTTTATGACTACTGACACATACCTGCCATTCCCTTTGAATGAGACATGTGGTAAGCTATATTCAGGCAGACCACCTCAGGTAATAAAACTGCAGTAGCACACAAGGGCTATAAGATTTTCTTATATTGAGAGGAATTCAAAGACAGGCAGCTGGAATTCAACATGTAACACTGGTGGAATCTATGTGGAACAGTTCTACAACCAATGAACAGTTCAGCAGTTTATTCGACAATATTCAACTTTGGGGAATTGAATACTGGCCTTATTCCCTGGAGCCATTGACAGAAGGAAGACCTATGACAGAAGAAAACAAGGTCAAGATCAAGAGGTTTCACTGACAATCAGCTTGTAGTCATATCTCTTATTAGAGTGAATGTGAACAGTGCATCAGTTGAGATCACAACAGCTGCTTCTAAGTCAAAGCCACCTGCTGTCTGTACTGTTCCGTAAGAAATTACTTCTACTTTATCAATTGCAAAAAATATAATGTCGTTGGAAATGTAGACTATGGTACAACTGTAGATAGGCATTTTTACTCAGAAGTCTCTATTTGTCTAGCTTGAAATATTACGTCCAACTTACATTGACTGACTGAGCTGATAATACACAGAAAGTCAAAGCAAAACGTCAGGCCACAATCTAGCCTACAACCTACCCTCGTTTATTGAACACTTAAAGACAAATTATGGATTGAAAATGGGCGCCTGTGCTTGTGGTTTCTGTAAACACTGACCAAAATCAGTGTGCTTTAGAGCACTGCATGAGTACTACTTTTGGCCTCAGCCATTTCTTTACCCAATTGCATAGGGAGCCACGTGCTTCCCATAGCAAGTTCTTTGCACAGGCTCAGCACACTGTTAATCTACTTTAACACAATTTATTGGGTTTCAACATCGACTGTCCGTCTGCATAAAATTACCCGAAGCGTCCTTATTGTGTCTTCAACAGAGTAAATTAGCCAAACAGGACTGATTAATTGAGGAGTAAACTGCAGTGTGTGGCTGGCTTGTGAAACGTTGAGGGATGTTTTCTGTTCAAAATACTCACTGAGCAAGAATACCTATGTGTGAGTAAAAATAAAGAAACGTTCGGACAAAATCAAATCTCACATTGTTTTTAAACATGTCAGCCAATCTAAACATGAAATACTGACCTCTTTGTCATAACTGGGTCTACATGACATGCGTGCATATATTTTTGCTGCTTAATGAATTAGGCTCACAAGCCACAAGTCGCTGCTCGTCAAGTGGACGTTTTCCCGATTGGTGTGGTGGACTTTTATTTCTGTCATTAGTTCAGTCGAGACAATACATCACGTTAACCTAGGTCGATCTGCAATGGGAATGGCATGTTGGGTCTACATTAACTACGCTTTTTCATGACCTATAGGTCTAGGTTAGGTGTCTTGTAGGATTAGGTCTATACTTAATTATGATTAACTCATTGTACCGCCCCTAATGGCAGCATGATCAAATATGTCCTAATTTTTATTTATTTATTTATTTATTTATTTATCTATTTTGAGGATCCACTGGGGCACTGGCCTGAAAGTCTATCCTATTTTTAGCTAACGGTTGTGGTGTAAATGTTGCCAATATTTATTATATAATTATAGGCAGTGATAGCTCTATGTGCTATGTGGCACAAAATGACAAAGCATAGACCACTGTAGTGGCTTGGCGGGTGGGCATGCATAGACAGCTTGCATGCATGAAAATTAGGGTGCAGTGTTGTTCTGTGTGCTTCAGGTTTTCAAGATGGTATGCTGCCATCTGGCGTCGAGCAACGCAGCTTCTTCGATGAGGAGGCTGTTCAGCTTGCAACCCTGGCGGCGAGGTGTATGCGTAGTGGCAAACTGGGACAGGAGGCCTAATTAATTGGATGAGCTAAAAATCAAGTAGAGCACTCTGCATACATGTTTATACTAGCCCGACTAGCTTAAATTGTGTAGCAGCCTGTGTAAAATAATGTGTTGGCTTGTTGACGTGCTGAGTTGAAAGAGCATCCATCCAAACCGCTTATCCTGCTCTTCATTTCTCTATGACGGTTTTCGATGAGAAGAGCAGTGCCAGAAACAAAGATGGAAAAAAAGACTATCCTAGACCAGTGCACACACTGGGCTTACAGAGAGCGTAACAGCCCATCCATTTTGCATCAATTTCACCTAAATTTCAATGGTTTTTCTCATTGTACTTGGGTCCTACCTCGCCAAATGGTCTTTCTTTCCAATTGTTACACAGCCTGAGAGCCTTCAGAAGTTTTGTTGTTTTTTTTGTTGTTTTTTTTTTAGCCTTCAAAAGTAAAACCGATTAGAAAAGCAACGTTGACGTACTAGACGCGTCATTTTACGTTTATGTGACCTTTGGCAGGTGCCTTCGTTTATGGGACTTGTAGTTTTAAACGCAGCTTTTCTGTGTCTTTTTGCACGTTTAAGAACAACAGCTCCCACAACCCATCAGTAGTCCTGAAGCTGTCACGCTTGTGTTTTGCTTTGGTTTTTGTTATTGTTGTATGTTAGTGGAGCAGCTGAGACCGCGGAGAAAAATATATTGACTAGTGCCAAAGATCGGTGTTTTTTAATGGACTTTGACTCTATCGTTTGACACGAGCTTGCTCGTTTCGATAGTTTGACAAAAAGTGGAGTCAACAAGGTAAGCAAGCGATTAAACGTTGCCGAGAAATATCTGCGTAGATGTTATTTGTTTTCAACAAAAGTCAGTTTTGTTGTCTTGGCTGACGTAATTTGTAGTTAAAATGACATCCTCTTCATCCAGCTCTAGACAGCGGCTTTGATTCGTATGCTTCTTTTATTTGTACGCTTTGATGAAGCTAATTGCGTTGCACTGCTGGGCCGTCACGGCGCAGCAAGGCACATGTTCGTTTCTCACAACATGTGCCACTGTTGGGCCTCATCGAGCTGAGTAATTTGAAACCTCTGAAATACGTTACAAGCGTTTTTTTTTTATCATAGACTGGTACTTTTTAAGAACTTCTGGCTGATTTGTAGTCTAAGTATTTGAAGAGCATTTAAGACGCAAAAGAGGTGGATATAAAAAAGAGAAGTGATAAACTGAATAAGATACAGGGCAAGTACAAGGTAAAAAGATCAAGCAAAAGTCAAAGGGTCTTAACGTTTTAGGAGGGAGGATTTGTTGCGTGAACAGGGATCCAGACACACGTGGTCTTTAATAAAAGTCAATACCTCACACAGTAGCAAGTGCAAAAGCCTACTGACAACTAGGTCCCTAAAACAGACAAGATATCTGCTGGGATAGATGCCTTATAATTCGTGAGGTTTTCAGCTGCAAGCCGATGCAATCTGAGCCCCATACCTACTGTTGACCCTTACTTCGTAGCTCAACTGCCAGGTACACGTGATGGTGTACAATCGCTAACGTGGGACCAGTGACATAAATAGAACTAGTGACAGTTATGCTATATAGAGGTGTAATGTATTGGTTACAGGGCCCACTGCCATTGGAGTCAGTAGTGCCCTGTCCTCAAGTGTGGACTCTGTAATGATACTGTACAAACATCCACAGACTGCCAGCTCCTCCAAGCTAGTTTTCTCACACTCACCTCTCACCCATTTCTCATTAGCTCATCAAAATGTGACAATCAATATCTGCAAAGCCTTTATAGCGAAATTAAAATCAAGTTTGTCTGCTCCTTTGTTTGTTATCCATGATTTCCCACAGGTGCAAAATACAGCCTTTGTTTTGTGTTGCCATGGAAGGGGCTTTGCCGGTGGAGTTTAGAAACGTGGGGTGCAGTTACTTCCCTCAGAGCAGAGTTGATTGCCACTACACTTTGAGCTCACAGCACACCTGGGCCAGCCATGACTGGATTGGTCTTTTTAAGGTACTGTAAACCCAGGGATTTTCACACTGTAAAATAAAGGAATTGTATATGTCCAAATGCAACACAGCTGTCTGTGTGTGTGCACGTGTGTGATTGTGTGGGGTTTTTTGTGGTGACTTCCTTAGGTGGGATGGTCATCGCTGAGGGACTACCACACATTTGTATGGTCACTGGCCCCAGATGACTACCAAGAGGGCACAGATGTCAACTGCTGCGTGCATTTCCAGGGTACTCACTGCCTTACTCTGTAATTGTATTTTATTTCCCACAGTTGGTCGTAATCCATGCTCATGCTCTGCTCAAGTCTGCAAATAAAACCTTCAGCTGAGGATTGATCTTTTCGTAAATTGAATTACTCTGTTGAGGAGTAGGAGGCTGGGGACGGGTGAAGAGAATAGAAGTAGGTTTGTTGTTGGGAGTTATTTTTGTCACAAAGCACATTTCCTGTTAAAAAAAGGGGAAAATGTCCGGCTTTGAAAAAGCCAAAGTACTGTCTTGCTCTTTTGGATTTCTCAAGACAAAAGGAGAAAAAAAATCAGTATGTGCCATGGTTATAAACCATTCTTTGAGCAAGTAGGAGATTGAATAATGTGATATAGTTGACGACAGCGAAATGGCTACACTGACTGCTGTCTCTGTGCTGAGGAATACAGTAGACACTGTGACTGGTGTCCTCTGTCCTCTCCGTGTCAGTTGCAGCTGATAAGCTTGATGGGGGTGGGGTGGGGGGTCGCACGTGCAGCAGGTTTGGCATTGACCTCTGCCAGGATGATTTGTCTTTTCCTTAAAAATATCACCACTGTCGTTCTTCATTGCAGGGAAAGTGGATGGAAACAAGTTCAAACAAAGCACCGATGGTTCCTTATCATCAGTAATGTAGTGATTAAAAAAAAAAAGGTTTCCTGCGGCGTGACATACGCTGGTGTCACGGGTTACAATACATTTTATAACCTCTGTCGTATGTCATCTCCTTGTTGTTATTTTCTTTTTATGCTGTCAACGTTAGGCAGAAATGTCAAGTAAATCCTAGAAATTAGGCAAATCTGTGAATCTCTGTATCATGAAATGAAGTAAAACAAATTAGAAAGGCATCAAATTTTAACGTAAAATGGCAGATAAATGAATATAGAGGTGTCAGAGAAGGTTGAATCAGTTCATCTGGATACAACGTTTATTGACAGATACGTTTCATCACTCACATAGAGATGAAACGTATCTATCAATAAACGTTGTATCCAGATGAACTGATTCAACCTTCATTGATTTTCTTACCTGGATTATTGAGCATGATTCAAGACAAAACATAGAGGTGGAAAAGTTGTCGTTTGATAAATCTACCCCCGCATTCAGGCTTGCATTGGAAATGAGAGGACAACATGCAATTGAAATCAAAGCCACAGTGAATAATTGGTTCTGTCCTATGTGAGCAAATTTTAACAGTAAATTTTTCATATTCCTCTCACCTTTTTGTAGCCTCCTACCTCCCCAGGCCAGGCTCCCAGGACTATGAGTTTGTGTACATTGATGGTAAGGGTGAAGTGTGCTCTCGCAGCCCTAAATTTACATTCTGCGCCCCAAAGCCCCTTGAGGACCTGGTCACCCTGGAGGAGGGGACCCAGGGAGAGGAGGGAGGCACAGACATGCTGCTGGTAGTACCCAGAGCTGAGCTCCTGCAGGTGGGCCTAAAGAACAGAGATTTAAGAGGTGGCATTGTTAGAGAGAGTACATCATGTGTCTCCTTTCAATTTGGCAGAATGAATGAGCATTAATAAAATGAATATATAGGTAAATCAATGTCTGTGTTTACTACTGTTGCAAATAGGGGAGAGCAATGATGATATATCCCACACACCCCACCCACCCTCCATTCCCTTACTACCCACTATCCTTTGCCTGTTTCCCTCCTGTCGCTATCAAGAGTCGACTGCAGGAATGTCTTCAAGAGCGGGCCGAGCTGCTGGAGGCTCAGGAGGCAGAGAGCAGGCAGCGGGAGAGCGAAAGGGAGGAGTACAAGAGGGAAAGGAAAGCATGGGACAAAGGACGCAGACAGCTGGAGAGCAGCATCAGCAGGCTGCAGGAGGAGCTGAAACAGAGCCAAGAGAAGATGGAGGAGATGGAGAGGAAACAAAAGGTGGTGTAGAAGGCCAGGCAGTGGGGATCAATTTGATTGTAGTGGATTTGCTTGTCTTGTCTTACCTTCTCTGCTCATGTGCTTGTATCCTTGCCATTCTCAAACGATAAGCAAGGCTATAGGCTCTGGTATCATGTTCCTTTAAAAAGCTGTAAACTTGAAATGACAATCACAGTAAGATTTCTTGGTTACTTTATCAAAACATTTAGGAAATGAGATTTGCATTCTTCAGTGGCTTAGTCAGTGACATGAGCTAGAAACATGCAAATACAAACCTGTATGCAAAAGTCCCTTTTCCAAATGTAACACATAATGCCTCCCTGGTAGGAGGCAAAGGCTTCAGGGGAGAGCCTGAATGAAGAGAAAAATGCCTTATTGGCCACAAAGGAGGTGAGCAAACTGCGAATCGGAGAGCTGGAGGATGACATCAAAACCCTGGCACAAAGGGCTGTAGAGAGAGAGACTGAGTTGGAGAGGTCAGACATTAGCTTTCCTTTCTTCCTTCCTCCCTTTCTGTTTGGCCTTCTTCATATTTCTCACTTGTGACCCATTTAAGTTGGCCTGGTATATGTGTACAGGATGAAGGAAAAGGCCAAGAGAGCTGCAGCACAGAAAAAAGAGGAGGAGAATGAAAGAAAGAGCCTTCAGGTAAAGGTGACTTCCTTAATTAGTGGCACATCCCTGATAAATGTAACCCTGTCTATTCTACCCTCCTAAATTTTCCTCCATGTCCCCCCCCCCCCCTCTCTTAGGCCAAACTGGAACAGAGGGAGAGTGAGCTCCGGAGTCTTTCCAAAGAGTTTCAGGGCCTGAGGAGCTCCCTGGCTCAGAGAGACACCAGTGTCCTGCAGCTCCAGAACACCATCAGCACCCTCACCCACAAACTCACCATTGCCCACAGGAAAGAGGTCAGACACTTCTATGAGAATTAGCAGTGGCAGGTTGAAAATGAGTGTCGTATGTGGATGTTGAAGGACATTAATGTTTGTGTCTAAGCCTATGTAAAATCTATACTAGCTTTTGATTCTATAGAAGTTGCCCTCTCTTCTTTTGGTTTGTGGAACAGCTTCTTCTTCTTGTGCTCAGGCAGAGAGTGAGGTAGCCCTGAAAGAGATGCGCAGCCTGCAGGAGCGTTTGAGTGCCAGCGATCACACCACAGAGAGTTTGAAAGGGGATCTAAGCACCATGATGGCCCAGAGGGACCACGGGCAGGCTGATCTTCACCAGGCTCGCCTGCAGGCTGCCCAACTCACATTGCAGCTAGCAGACTCCACTCTGGCCCTGAGGGAGGGCAGGGCCCACTGGGCCCAGGAAAGACAAAGTCTGCAGCGCACTGCTGAGGTACAGCATGCTTACAATTCACAAAACCACCAAAATATCAGTTCAACTTGTACTCGGGCACCTTAATGATGGAAAAGTTATTCTTAGCCTGACCTGATAAAAACAGCACCCATAACATCAGGAAGGAACAAGAGATCAAGCTTTGAATAAAGGTTTGCCCCGTGTCCCCTCAATGTCTACATCTTTGTGAGTTATGTTGCTGCATGCCCCCACTGTTTCTACTCATTATTTCATGCTTTGAAGATGAAATGTTCCCACACCTCTCACATATGGAATTGCCTGCTCATCTACTGTGCATTGCAGCTACCAGGTGGTGCAGAAAACCAATTTCACACACGGTCCAGTGACCCCACTGACTGAGGTGAATGTGTTATCTATTTGAGTATGTGTCTTCTCCCTGGCAGAGTGATCGAGAGCGTCTGGAGAAGCTCAACATGGAGATGCAGAGGATCGAAGAGAGGCTGCAAGAAGAAAGGATGGAGAGAGAGAAGGTGGAGGTGGAGCTTGGCAGAGAAAAGGATTGTAACCGGGTAAAGACAGAATGTCTGTAGTCTACTGCAGAGCTTCGTGTCAAGACAGAAATGATTCAGAACTGTATTTGAATTCACTGCACCACACGCCATGCTTGTTGAGTATACTTAGCTGCTTTTTGAGTACTCATGATTGTACCTGAACGCCTATGAATATCATTCAGAAACCAAAGTCACGTCTGTTCTGAAATGCCCTCTTATCAACTGGTCTGCAGGTCCAGTTGAGTGAGACCCGCAGGGAGCTACAGGAGCTGAAGGCCAATCTGAGGGTGGCCCAGAAAGAGAAGGAGCAGCTGCTCACAGAGAAAAAGGTCATTAAATCTTTATGTCTGCCCACTCACAGAAGTTGAATCTGCTGTGCCCGAAAGTTTGGGGTAAACAGGTGGCGTAAGACTTTTTTCCAAATTCAGGCCTATGTATATGTGAAGTTAGGCGTTTTTGTTTTTTTTAAGGGGGGGGGTCAGTAATAGCATCTGTAAGCACTCATTTTTAGCCTGTCTCCATGAACTCACATTTTAAAAAAGGTGAAAGCTAGTTGACCAAGGTAAGCATGTTATCTTCCTAATCTTCTCATATTCTATTAATGTAATGCACTGGATCCCGTTTGTTGCTTGCATCACATGCGTCTTGGCAACTTTGATTCCCCCATATGACAACAGCTATGTTTACATGGAGCCTAGTATTCCAATTATAATCAGTTTAAAAGCCCAAACAGAATAAAAATGCTCCGTATAAACACCTCCAATCAGAATAAACAGGCTCAAACCTCAGTCGGTTGCAGAGGGGTCATTTAAACCTTTTCGTAAACCGATCAAAAGAAAAATTGTACCATGTAAATGATTTAACCTAATTACTGTCTGGCTGCGTTCTTTCGCCGCATGCCCTCCGTCTTGATGTAAATGCATGGGGACGAACGTTTCTCCACCTCCAAAAAATGGTAGCTTCTGAGCTGAATTGGACCTTTGCAGAGTTTGTTTTTGATACAAACACATCGCAGATGCGCTGCATACGGAAGGGGGCCCCACGAGACAGGCCATGCACCGCGCTTTCCAGCGGCAAAGAGAGACCGACTTCCCTCACCTGCCTTGATCTGACATGATAACCCCCATGTCACACAGCTGTTCTGATTAAATGCATCAGAGCATGTAAACACCAGACCATATTAGATCACATCCCATGTAAACAGTTGACCTGAAATCTTCAATTGGTATTTCAATCAGAATGGGGGGAAAACTGTGCATGTAACCGCGATGGATGCAAGAAGTGTAGATTTTCTCCCTCAAAGTGGCTGTGTGATGTCTAATTTTCTTGTTGAAATTATCAAATTATCTACCATCCTAGTCCCAGGGCAAAAAAAAAAAAAAAGGTCACTAGCCCCATAAAAACTCAACCACATTTCTCAAAACAACACAATATGAAGCATCTTCAAACTTGTATTGTTTGGTTTCAGTAGAAGTAATTTTGTTTTCATAGCAATTTGAATTAATTTGATTGAACCATGTCTGGTATTGCAGTAGGTGCCAAGTTGTGCCAGTGTGGACAGAAATTTGCTGGAACAAATTCTCACAAGCAAAGATCAGGAATGTGGTTTGTGGCCAAAACAACCGTGCTAAATGTTTTGTTCAGATTCTTAAGGCCCAAGGTTATCTAGGTATTTATTGATCTTTGAACTAGAAGGCTGCACATAATATGTCCAGAGCTGACTGAAACATACAATATCTCACCATCTTCTGAGATAGTGATTAATCACAGAAGGGGAAAAGCATAGCTATGTTTTGTTTCCGTTTTTTTGTGTTTTTTTGTTGTCTTTCTTTTGGTCTGTTTGAAGTTATAACAATGTTTTTTGTTCACCATTAAGCAGTCCATCTGAAATAGTTAAAGAATGTTTTTATCTCCTCATGGCATGCAGATTGAGCCAAAACCCATGTGTTTGACAGATGTTCTAGAAATATAGACTAGTGATATTCAAAAACCCATGAAGAGCCCTTCTGGAGACGATAATTCTCAAATTTCAATTTCAATGTTTTCAAGATGCATCTGTCACAGCTGATAGAATCATGTACTCATAATGACTTGCTGAATGTTTTCCAAAGTCTTTTCAAGATTGCAGGGTTAAACTCAAACATAGAGAAATTAATATTAGACCTTTTATCCTACTTAAATATTCAAAATCAAACATGAAAATATGGGACATTAGTCTTATACTCAGCAGTTACCTCTCCTACTAAATCAGGGGTATTCAATTAAAATTCAAAGAGGTCCAGTCACTCAAATTTCCTCTCCAGCAAAGGCCCGAACCATCACTATGTCTAACTTGTACTTTGATTACAGGGCCTATATTGGCCCTGTAATCAAAGGCAGGACAAGCAAAAGCTCATTTCTACAATAGAAATTAGCTTTTGCTTGTCCTGCCAGTAGTTTAAATCTAGGCTAGAATGGAGTCACTGCCATTCACATGGACATACACTCACCGGCCACTTTATTAGGCACACCTGTCCAACTGCTCATTAACGCAAATTTCTAATCAGCCAATCACATGGCAGCAACTCAATGCATTTAGGCATGTAGACATGGTCAAGACGATCTGCTGCAGTTCAAACCGAGCATCAGAATGGGGAAGAAAGGTGATTTAAGTGACTTTGAACGTGGCATGGTTGTTGGTGCCAGACGAGCTGGTCTGAGTATTTCAGAAACTGCTGATCTACTGGGATTTTCACGCACAACCATCTCTAGGGTTTACAGAGAATGGTCCGAAAAAGAGAAAATATCCAGTGAGCGGCAGTTCTGTGGGCGAAAATGCCTTGTTGATGCCAGAGGTCAGAGGAGAATGGCCAGACTGGTTTGAGCTGATAGAAAGGCAACAGTAACTCAAATAACCACTCATTACAACCGAGGTATGCAGAAGAGCATCTCTGAACGCACAGCACGTCGAACCTTGAGGCAGATGGGCTACAGCAGCAGAAGACCACACCGGGTGCCACTCCTGTCAGCTAAGAACAGGAAACTGAGGCTACAATTCGCACAGGCTCACCAAAATTGGACAATAGAAGATTGGAAAAACGTTGCCTGGTCTGATGAGTCTCGATTTCTGCTGCGACATTCGGATGGTAGGGTCAGAATTTGGCGTCAACAACATGAAAGCATGGATCCATCCTGCCTTGTATCAAAAGGTTCAGGCCTGGTGGTGGTGGTGTAATGGTGTGGGGGATATTTTCTTGGCACACTTTGGGCCCCTTAGTATCAATTGAGCATCGTGTCAATGCCACAGCCTACCTGAGTATTGTTGCTGACCATGTCCATCCCTTTATGACCACAGTGTTCCCATCTTCTGATGGCTACTTCCAGCAGGATAACGCGCCATGTCATAAAGCTCGAATCATCTCAGACTGGTTTCTTGAACATGACATTGAGTTCACTGTACTCAAATGGCCTCCACAGTCACCAGATCTCAATCCAATAATGCACCTTTGGGATGTGGTGGACCGGGAGATTCGCATCATGGATGTGCAGCCGACAAATCTGCAGCAACTGCGTGATGCTATCATGTCAATATGGACCAAACTCTCTGAGGAATGTTTCCAGTACCTTGTTGAATCTATGCCACGAAGGATTAAGGCAGTTCTGAAGGCAAAAGGGGGTCCAACCCGGTACTAGCAAGGTGTACCTAATAAAGTGGCCAGTGAGTGTATATGTAGCTGCTCACTGGTGAGTCTGGAACAATATTTTGTTTTAATGATGTTCATAGTTGAGCCAAACATGGTCAATGTGTGAAGCACTACTTTGGTTAAACCAGGTAAAAAAAGAGTCTCAAGACAGTGTGTAGCCAGAAAGTGGTAGGGTCAGTTACTACACAATACTAGTTCCAATGATAGCTCCATGTAGAGAGGTCCAGCATGTTCCCATGCACTCTTTAACAATTCCCCACCAATCAATGGCTTTTTATGTTGACTCAGAATCCATACAACTTTCAGTGAATATTCGTTTGTATGTTGATGGGCCGCTATGAATGGCAGAGGATTGGGGTGGACCAATCATCATACTGGGCTCTGAGTTGGTACATTTTGTGTGCCCTCACCTCTGATTTCTGTGTTTTCAGGTTTTTCTCAAATGATCTGTGCTTTGTGTCGTATTGGTGTTTCACATTGCCGCTTTTTACAAGGCCCTCTGTCTCCGAACATATGAGGCAGACTGGTTTGGCACTCGCTGCTGGAAGAATGAAGACGTATTGTTCTGTCCATTCATTCTTGGAACGATTTTCTGTGTCTAATTTTCTCACTTTGGATGTCGCCATTCTGTCCTCTCTCCTCTCACTCTTGCATTCATTTCTTTCGCTTCTCTGTTTCTATGAGACCGTCAGAGAAATCACTTTGATTTGCTGAGGTTAATGAACCACGTGATTTAAATAACCACATGTGATTGGTGTGGGGCCTGCTCCGCTTAACCAGTACCTTAAAAGCAGGACAAGTTGCACATATATATTTAAATATATATGTATATATATCAGGAGGTTTCTATAAGACAACAGGTGAAGCAGTGCTTCATCAAAAAACAAACAAAAAACATAACATACACACACACATAAAACATCTTTTTTAGATGGCAACATTTCATTAGAATGACTATTTCCTCTGTGAATCAAACAAAAAGTGTCACTGTTAAAAAAAATGTGTCGTTGGTATTGTGCAACACAGCGCCCTCTTCAGGTAACACAGAGGAGTGTTCTGCTTCACTAACCCTATGCAAGGGAGTGGAACTTGACTAGTACCTTACACATTGTTGATTGGACAGTTATGGTTTGTGATGCATTTTAATGCCCACCCAGTGAAGCAGCGCTTCACCCAGTCTTTTCTTGACCTGAAAATGATTGACACCCGTCAACCAATCAGAGAACACCAGTTCAGCCTTTCTGATCCTGTATTGACTTGTTCTCCAATCTTCATCATACCTTTTGGTATTCAAAGCGTAGTGAAAGATAAGATAAGAAAGCTAAGAAAAAGCAATTAGTCTAAGATAAATTAGATTACTATAGTAGTTTTTGGTGGTTCTTGTATATATATATTGTAAATATTATAATAATCTGTTCAGATCTTTGTTGTTCAACTTTATTGTTCATCTTTATATTTGCATTTTTGATCTTGACCTCGTGTAGTAGCCCTGTACTGTAGGCTAATGTTGGTTGTTCTAACTAGCTTAGCTAGTTAGCTGCTAGCTTAGCTAGCTTCTGTTCTGTCTTTTGCAATTTTTACAAAGAAGAATTATGATGGATGCAAACATCATGGACCGGATCCTACGGGTATCTTTTCACACTTTCTCTGATAAGGAAAAACTAGGAGTAAAGGCACAGGGAAGACCAAAGCCCCCCATCAAGCTGGTGCAGAGAGTGGGCTTGGTAAGTTGGAGTTTTAAGTGTTCTAGATATTACATGGTGGAGTGGCTAACAGGGAGTGTGCTAGCAAACCGCTTGTATTGCTGGCCTTGCATGATGTTTAAGTGTGCTGCTGCAGGAGATGGGTGTTCTTCAAAGTTTGCAAGAAATGGATTTGAGGATCTACGAAATTTTGACAGATCTGTTAAGCTTCATGAAAAATCAAAGGAGCATGTCAGTGCAGCCGTGCAACTAAGTCTGTTGGGAAATGTGAGGATTGATCCTCTGATTGATGAAGATAAGTGTCTCCAGTTGGCAAAGCGTAACGACACGGTCCGGAAAAACCGTGACATTCGGAAAAGGTTGATTGATTCGGTGTCCTTATTGGGTCGTAAGGAGCAGGCATTTAGGGGGCATGATGAGAGCGAAAAGTCCGATAATAAAGGAAACTACAGAGAGATGGTAGAAGTGTTTTCCCACTATGATGATGTTCTGGCTGCTCATTTAAAATTGTCCAGAGATTGCTGCTGTGCCTTTTTTTTTTTTTTTCATTTTGGGGGGGGGGTTGCTTCACCAAACATTTTGGTCAGCAGCCACCACTGATTATATATATGTACGCTCCATTGTTGAGAATGTTATAAATATCTCAATAATTTATCAGAAATAGGTCAGACTGCGGTCCACTATTAGTGAACCCTGTACTGAATGGTACAGAAAGTAGACTTCTATAATGTTACTTTCATGAACATATTGTTTTTTAAAAAAAAAAACATAATCAATGATATGCAAAGACTATATGAATGTATATGAAATTATTCTCTGTCCTACTTAATCATGAAATAGAAACACTGATTTTCTGATGTTAAACATCATTAAAAAAAAGATATTTGGACCTTTGTTACCAAAATAAAGTAGCTAGCCTATGTATTACAGGTTAATTACACAATACACAAACTGACTTCATATGTGAGTTTCAGGGTCATGAATGCCAGTGGCCATTTTGGAGTAACCTGAGTTCCTTCAGGCCCCAAACACTGTCAAAGTTGACTAACTAGTAGTTCAGGAGGTATATGTTTTATAGCTTTACATAGTTAGACGAGGTGACTAATTCAAGTACTTTATCTGAAAGTCCTTGGCATAAAATGGGGGGGGTGTTGGGGTCCTTGAGGGTCATAACTGCAACAAAGACCAAGAATTTCCCACCCTCATGTTTGTTTTTATATGACTGTGATTTTGCGCAATAGGAGCTGATCGAGTACATAAGTCTGCTGGAGCTGAAGATTGGAACAGCAGCTGATGCCAAATGGAGCACTGCCACTGTCACTCCTACAGGTGATTGGAGCCATACATCAACTGACCCCCTAATTATTGTGTTCTCTATACATTGAGTTGCAGAAATTGCAATAGGGTTCAAGTTGAGCTCTGTTGGAGGGACTAACTTTGCTGTGGAGATTTGACCCGTATTTGTTTGTTGACATTAATGTTTGACAGGACGCCCTGACAGCTCACTCTCTGACTCTGAGGATGAGAACCCAGAGGCACTGCAGCCCCCTCGACACTCCAGACCTCTGGGCCACTACAGCTTGTGTGAGCAGGGCCAGCCTGACTTCTTGCTCCTTGCAACTCCTCCTTCCCCCAGGGACCAAGACCGTGGTGCTGTGGTCATCAGCCAGCCAGCCCCTCTCTCCCTGCCACGCCAGGCAGGCAGTGACACACTCGCACACAGTTCTGAGTCGGTGAGAAACACTGTTAAGTACAACGTTCAGCATAGTTATGGTGCAATTAGATGCAGTGTTGAAAAGACCAAAGTGTATTATTTGTACAGGCATTATCTACAAAAAGCAATCGGGCTACTGAAGAGAATTAAACTGTAATGTCCTTAGAGAAATGTGTGTGAGTTTGAGTGTGCCTAGTTGCCTCCACATGTTGCCTTTGTACATATATGTTTTGGTTCCCCTGCCTAGGAAGACGAATCTGATCTAGTTCCATGTGGAAGGCACAACAGTGAGGAGGAGGAGGCAGAACTACTGCTGCCTGAGCACACAGACACCATTCTCAGGTAGCCACACACACAGGTACACACTCAGAGCCACATGTAGAATGGCTCTGCACATTCACAAAGATGCTTGCTCACAAACACATGCAGCCTATTATTTATTGGGACAGGGTGAGTATGGCGAGAAGATGGAAGTTTTGAATATCTGGCCGTAAAATAAGTTGAACCAGGGCAAGGCGGGGGGAGCCTGTGTGAGACGGAGCCAAAGCGTGGGAGGGGCGAGATGGGAGGACAAGGGGACAGATAAGTTGACAGCAAGCTGTAGCAATGATTTACCTACATGGTGTACCGCAGTCACGGGCCAATTTTCAGCGTCATTAAAGCACTCACTCTCCCTCTCATCCACTCCTTTCCTCACCTCTTTTCTACCAGAATATGCTTTTTTTGTCAACTGTGCACACACCCACACTCTACATCTCTTTCCAGCGATCTGGCTGACACCTCTCTATGGTAAACTTAAAACATCCAATGGCAGTGGCAACCCAAGACTGACCAAGCAAGGTGATTCAGACTTCCTCTTCCAAGTCAGCGGAGGTCTACGTTACAATTACTAGCAAACACTTAAACACTAAACACACATGCTAGCTGGCAACTCACTCACTACTCTGACAAAATGTTAATATCGCTTTGGATAAAAGCGTCTGCTAAATGAAATTGTACACTGTAACATTGTACTATGCAGTTGATATTGTGTCTCCTATGAATTTCTATGTATCCCATCTTAGACCGCTATGTTACTGCTCCTGCCTTTTTGTTATTAGGAATGACATAATGCTCGTGGCTATGGGTTGACACCATATTTATGACTGAAATGGTTTGAAAACCGCGGGCTTATCAGCGCTAGGTTTGGCATTTGAAAGTTCACAGGATCTAGGAGAATGATTTCAGTTGAATCATTGCCGTGTCGAGGTCTTTACGACGGGTGTTATGTCGTTTTTATGACAACTGTGATTAGGAGTCATGACAGCCACTGTAATTATGATGTTTTGTGCAGGCCCGTCTCCTCTGGAAATCATGGCGAAACCCTCTTCCTCCATTACATTCTCCATAGCAGCTTTAAACACCACTCAAGATACTGTAAATTAATCGTGCGGCATCATTTAAGAATTTACAGTAGAATAATGCAGTTTTATTGGCCTATTATATAATGTTTCTCCTCCCTTTATCCAAAACTGTTATTCCATTATGTGTTCGCTATTGATTGTTTTTACGCAGATGCATTTTTAGGAGGTTTAGTGATAGGGGGGAAAAAGCACCGTAAGATGGACAAGCGTTTTGATAAACGGTGATCAAACACGTTTTGTTTTTTTTAAGTGTTTCAGGTTGGATGATCGATACTATGTGCTGCTTGGATATTGTCCTATTCTAATCATTATGAAGCAACAGCTCTCATTAGCCTTTGGCAATAGATTAGCTGCAATATTATAACACTTGATTTTACCTCACAGAAGATTGCAATGAGATGCTAATTTGCTTATTGATCCATGAATATTTAGCCATGTGCTTTATCTCACTTCAGAATATGCAGGATGTCACTCTTTCACAATTATACAATTATGCAGTTGGAAATTTGTGCCTAGGATAATAGAAAATAGTCACATTAAAGAATATCTATTGTGTTAATAGTGACATGAAGCAGGTGAAGTATTTCCCCCATAGCGTATGGCAGTTCACAACCTGCCTACCTTTGAATCAATACTGCATGCATTTTTTTTCATGATTTTTCTATTTATAATAAATTTGGGATATATTGCAATGAAAATACTTCCAGGTTAAGCTCTGACGTAGGTTTTAGGTTTTCACACTGCTCATGTTGATGCAATTTGTGATAAATGATAGTTCAGGGCTTATTCATTCATGCTTGGCTCAAAAAGAAGAATTTGTTAGAAACGATTTGAAGCTTGATTTGTATTTGCTCTATTTGCACCCTCTTTTTGCTACAACAGATTTTTTAGATGAAAAGTTGATATATGGAGGCTTTTGTCAGATCTGTCCTCTTGTCATCGTAATCATTACTTTTTATGTGTTTACTCACAGTTTTATATAAACTTTTGTTTTGCTTTTTCATGTTTTCTGTTTTTGATAGTTGAATATGGCACGATATAGTTTGGTGCTAATGAAAGGGACTAGTGCCAGCATGTTGACTTTTATGGAAAGAAATGAAATAGCTTCTAATAATTTGGCAACTTGAGCTGGAATGGGAAGATTTGATTCATCGTGTTTCAACAATCTCTGTAGTTAACTCTGTCTGTGCAATGGTTCATTAACCCTTTGTAGCCAGATATCCCGTTGTCGCAGTGCACATTGTGCATGTGGAGGTGCAGAGGAGGACGTGGTGTACCCAGAAGTTAGCACGCTACACTTTTTTTTTCCTTAGTCCATACTTGTGATTGTTATTTGAGTTGATGTCTCTGAGGAATAGGCTAATTTTTTTTCACACTGTACTGACAATTCCTGTTGAGGTATCTTTATAACATTTCAGCAAGGCTCCATGGGTAAAGATTTGTTTGAAGTTTTGCTTGTTAAATTCATCCTGCATCTATAACACGGATATTGATAATAGTCACGTGAGGGGGTTTTGGTGGGGTTCTTTGTAATAAAAACGGTTTATGTATCCATTGCTGGGTCCAGTGTGTCTTTCTTTTTAGCCAAAGATCACAGTAATATCTTGAATCTTGCATGACATTTTACTGGCAATTAACTGTGCCGTTTCTTTTCGCCCATCTCCACAGCCTGCTGCCTTTTGGCTCATTGCCCGTTTCTGATACATTTTGCACTCAGGGATTTCTCTGCACTCACATTTGGCTCCCCTGCAATCCCCCCTTAGTGCTGACCTCCTCATCGTCATCTTCATCCCGCTCTTAACAGCCCCTTCCCCACATGCACGCTCCTCTAGCCACTCCAGAGGCCCTCTCCAGCCCCTCTACCACACTCCATCTTTAGTCTGGGGTGACGATAGCTAATTATAAAATCAATGATGCTGGGCTGCCTAGTTTACAGCCCCCTCTAAAATCTTAACTGGGAAATCACTGTGGGATTGATGACTCCCTCACTCTTTATTTCTTTTAATTAGAAATGTAAAAGATATGAAGACCTAGAGGCCAGAACACATCTCCTAGTTTTTATGACCCCAGCGCCTGCCCCCAGCTCTCACTCCCATACCCAAATCACCCCTTCCTCTTCCTCTTCTTGTTTATTTCCTCTTCATTCATTTTCCTCCCTGCTGGCACACCCTCCGTTCTCACCCTTGCCTGTGCTACCTTTACTTGTTCCTTCATCACTTTCTCTATTACCCTTCCTTTAAGATGACCCGCCTGCCTCTCTTCGTGTGCCGAGGAAGGTGTTAAATTTATGATCTTTGCACCTTAAAATGTTTCTCACCTTCTGCTAACCTTTCCATCCTCTCTTCCCTCGGCTACCCCCTGCTCGCACTGCATGATGAACATGTCCCCGTCTTTTCTCTTGCTCGACCATGGGAAGTCCTGTAAATGATACAGTATATCACATCATGACCCCTGTCCTGTGTGTCCGGCTTATAATGAATGGCCCTCGCCACTCCCTATATGGATTCAGGTCCACATGGCGCTTGATGTTCAGACACATCAAGCTACGTCAAGCACCATGTCTTTTGTCACACCATGTGGCAAGAGTCCTTCCTCCCTACTGCTGCCGGGGGCACTTGTGTTCACTGGACTCTATCCTCCTTAACGCTCTCTGAGAGAGCAGCCCCCACTGCCCCATTATCTTCCTTGCATGTTGACTAAATGTAACACTGCAATTTAACACCGAGTTAAGCGCAGACTCAATGAATGCAAGGCACGGGCGCGAGCAGGTTATCACATTCAAATTAGTTTCTTTGGTATGCCACACTCATGACCTACCTTTATGGGTTTTTTACTATTTATGTGAATTATTGATGTCCTGTGGCCGACGGGATATTACAAGAGAGATATTAACCCTTTATTAATTCATTACACAATTCTATCTATCCCCGGAGCCCTTAGTTTAAACATTTTCTGTCATTTTTATTTCAGTTGAATTTGCCATTCCACTTCAGGTAATTAGTTAATTGAGCATCAGTGATGTGGAAGGATGAATATATGGAAAACCCACTCTGCCCCTTTAAATTCTCTCAAGCCCACCCAAAACACTCACCCATTGGTTCCCATGGCAACACCTTACCAGGGCTCAGTATATGGGGCCCTTTGATTGTCTCTTGTAAAACATGGTATAATGTATGGGTCTTATTTTAATTCCAGTCTAGCTTTATTGATCTGCCTTTAATGATAGTTAATTATAGCAATCATATAATTGATAGAACCTCATCCCTGTTTATCACTCTCCTCTGATTCTATCTATCTATTATAAATAAAACCAACGTGAGGCATTAGTATACTGAGAACACTGTGTTTGAACAGGAGATTACTACAGGTAGTGTTGTGTAGATAGGGGTAGGGGAGGTAGAGTCTTTCCATTCTTTCAGGGAAAATCATTTACAGGGAAATTTGTGGGACCCAGGTGAGTAAGGAAGCGTTTCATCTGTGACAGCTGTTCCTTTTGAGAAAACAAGCAAATATAGTGAAGACAGCTGTTGCAATAGGGAATATCATCCTGCTGCCTTTTTTTTTTGTTTTCAAATATGGGAAAAATGTGGACCCCCTTTTTCAAATCTCTGGAGTCACTGAAAAGAAAAAATCTGTTTTTCAAGTCAATCACAATCTCTTTTTTTTTAATTTTCTCATTTCTGAAAGTGATTTCCATAACTGGAAAAGAGCCTTTTTGTCTCCATGTTCAGAGCGGCCATATTGCCCGTGTAGCGACCTTACAAACTGAGGGAATAAGGATTTACATTTAATTCATTGCCTTAATGTTTCTCTCATTTTTGGCGTGTCCTGTAAGATGTCTGCACTGGATATCTGCACTGGATTGCATTGGCCTGCATGCAAGGGTGCAGATCACTGATGGCAATTTTAGAATCTGCTGAAGATGAACTATAGTTTCCAAACCACCAAAAAACCACAGTGATGTTTTTTCTGCGACTGCTGATTAAGAGTTAGTCTTGAACCTGCACTTTTCCAATTGCAGAGTCTACAAATCTTTGGCATAGACCTTTATCTGATGTCCTTGTTCAGCAGGAGGATGTGATTTATTATTCTCTGCACCCACACCAAGCCATGACCTACCAGACCTCACTACGCTCCTCTGCACAGGGTTCAGCCCGCCGCAAGCCCCGAACACTGTACCTGCAATACAACAGCGCCATCTACTGTTTCTTTCTGGTAAAGCAGCATCACAGCAAATCAATGCAAATAAAATAGTCCTACTTAAAAGGATATGGGATGTGGGCTGATGGTTATAACCATCATAATAAATCACTGAAATATAATGGCAATAGATTTAGAGTGATGCAATATAAATACTCCTAAGCATGTCGTGCATTTCAGTTAAACTGATTATTTCTGACATATTCTGCGACAAAGAAAATAAACATAAATGAAGTCCAGTAATCTCACAAAAGTAATTTATTGTGCCTCTTACTGTTTATATGGCTTTTTTTTCTTTGTATGACAAGAGTTGACATGAACACAGGGTCGACAACACCTTGGCCATGTTAAAAGTAAAAGTGTCAAAATGAATGTCAAGACAGAAAGAGAGAGATAGTGATGTAGTCATCACACAGATCTTTTGTGACAGCACCGTACTGCGGACATTCACTCAAAGAAGGAAGACGAATTAAAGCACACAAGCGCACATGTGCACACGCACTAACACATTCGCTTTTACACTGTAAATGAGAAGGCCGGCCCATATTCATATTCAGAAGTCGGGACCTCTCACCGCTGTAGGTGGAAATGAGTTCATATTGCTTCAACGGGAGACAGAAAATCTCCCCGCACGTCAGCTGCACTTTGCAAGCCGACCACCTATTGAGACATTTTGGCAATAACAGAGAAATGATACATGAGAACACATACCCCCCCACACACACACACACACGCAGGCATACATACATACACGTGTGTATACACACACACACACACAATAGACATGAGAAAATAAGATGATAAAATGGCTTTTGGGATGAAGGCAGTTTGCCGCATGGATGCCAGCAGAAGTGAAGGCAGGGCAGCGATGATTCTTGCCCCAGCAGAGGCAAACTGGCATCCAGGCTGTTGCTCAGACTTGTCATCATCTATGTACACAAAGAGAGGGGTGGAGCTGATCAAGCTGAGTCAAGAGTACACACATAAATATTGCCTGTTTCTAGCATGCCCTCAGGCAGCTAGGGTTTGGTCCTTACTGAAAAGCCCTGAGTCTGATTCCATGGTGTCTTCCACAAAGATTCCTGCTTTCGACTTGCATATGTTTTTGATCTCTTTTTTTATGCATATATAGGTACTGTATGAGGCTGTGGATGTCTGTGTCGGTAATGCGTGGTCATGTGTTGTTGTGGCTGTTGACATCATCAGGGAGTGCTCTTAAGTTTGATTGAATTCAGTATGTTTAGGTTGTTGCGGGTTCACATGTTAATGCTGATATGCTTGATTGGCTGATAGTAAATCTACTCTCAGAGGGGAAGATCTTCCTCGCTTGAACATAAGATCTCAAAAGTGCAACATGTATGGCCAAGTTTAAAATCTCTGTCTAGGCACTCAATACCAGTTTGGCACATCTGTTACAGCTGAGAGTAGAGTGAAATGCATATTTATGTGTGTGTGTGTGCGTAATAATTATGTGCTTGCTTGTGTGTATGTGTTTGTGTAGTGTGTGTGTGTGTACATGTATTAGTGCATATATGTGTATGTGTGCTTGTTTGCATGTGAGAGCCCTCCGCTGTGAGGATCACTGGATCATGAGCGAGATCCCTGCCAGTAGTTGATTTGTGTTCCAAAGATTACTTTTGCTAACTTTGGCACGATGATACGCTCCACACTGACAGTATATGTATGTTGCAACGAGTGCAAAACAGAATGCCAGTTCCCTGATAAAAAAAAAAAAAAAAAACTGGTTTGAGTCACTGTAACACCTCTGTCTTATTGATTGATTGATCTTTGACATCTACAGTGAGCCAAAGTGCCCAAAAAGCCCCAGCTAAACATATGTAGCTGGTTAAGGAGACCAAGCCAATTCTGATTACCCGACTTTCCCTCCGAATATCTTCTCAGGAAAGCTGTTGAAACAAAGACGTCATCTAAAGAATTCATATATAAAACCAGATTAACAAATAAAAGACAAAAAATATAATGGTATATAGATATGTATGGACTTATTCATAAATTGAAAAAAAAACTCAAGAAAAGAAAACAACTGAAAACAATATCCAAAAGCAATAACAGCAACTAAAAAACAAATAGCATACTCTGTTTGGTTTTGCCCTGTATTCTTTTTTCTTGTGAAAGTGTGCTCTCTTTTTTTTTTGTAATCCACTGGAATCAACTGTTTGTTTCTGGTGTCTGGTTTGGCCATTCCTCTATTTAGATACAAACAAAGATGATAAAAAAAGACATTTAGCTTTCTCAAAGAGATTAAGTTGTTTTTTTTCCTTCTTCTTCTTTTTTTTTTTAATCGCACAGCTTCCAGAAGTTCATATGGTTGAGTGTCATCTCTGCTTCTCTGTTGTGTCTCTGCATGTCACTTGTCATGGACCATGTGGCCTGTGTTAGAAGTGTCTGTACAGATAAGGCTCTGCTGTGCTCCATTCTGGAGGGCACACTGCTGTGCGGTAAGGAGAGAGAAGAGACTTAGGGTTAGGGAGGGCCAGCATTTCTTAAGGGTTGGGAGAGGTGGATAGGGGTTGTATGGCACGTGTGTGTGTGTGTGTGTGTGTGTGTGTGTGTGTGTGTGTGTGTGTGTGTGTGTGTGTGTGTGTGTGTGTGTGTGTGTGTGTGTGTCCATGTGTACGTATGTGCGTGCAGTGATTGTATGAGATGTTCTCACTGCGCCCTCCCCATGTGGCCTTTCCTTGCCCCATCAATGGCATCCAGAACCCCCCAGGCCTCCCCATCACTGTCCGACGCCCTGTCTCTCTCGTCGTCTCCCGCGTCATCGTCATCATCGTCATCCTCCTCCTCCGGTGAGGGCTCACTGCCGTTCTCTGTGGCCCAGCTGTCGTCCTCGTCCTCAGCCTCCTGTTTCATGACCGGGACTGGTGGAGGAGGAGGTGGGAGTGGGGGCGGAGGCGGGCTCTCATTGCTCTCTGTCTGGTCCTCAAAGGCCTCTGGGTTCTCCAGCATCTCCCTGATCAGTGGAGGCATGGGCCCCGGGATCTCCATTTTCAGGGTGATGGCCCTCTCTGCTCCTGGACAAACACAAAGGATAAGAAACATAAGAATATTAGGAAGATGTTTAGAAGAAAATACCCCCCCCCCAAGTGAAACTTCACCACCATTAACTAATGTCTTTATTATTATTATTATTGTTGCTGCTGCTGTTGTTAGCATAATAAGGGGATACTTTATTGATCTTGTGAGGAATTTCACAAGTTGTCCTCCACATGGAGGTCAGAGCACAGGTTTAGCTGCAAAACAAGCTCTTGTAGTAGGTAAGACTTGAGTGCCTTGATCAATGACTCTAAAAGAAGAAAGGATGAATTTGAACATGGTATGACATAGGTCACTATGTCATATGTGGGGCAACACATTGTTGGCTCCACAAGCAATGAGACCATGTCACATGCTCAAACTTTAACATATTTACGGCTGCTAGTTCAATGGTCCTGAATGGGTCTCCATCCATTTAAAATTAGCAGGGCAAGTCCAAAACATTTCTGAGTCAATAGATTGGTGCTAGTGGTGTCATACTGACCCTTGGTGCTGATGCCCCTGAGGTCAGTGATCTTCATTAGCATGCGTGGGAACATGTGGGGTTTGTTGGGACGCCGGCGACGGGCATAGATCTTCAAGGCCTCCAACAGAGGTTCTTGCAACTTGTCCACCTTCTGGGGCTCCTCCAGGTCCATACGATCTGATGAAGAAACATAAAGGAGGTCTTTCTTCTGTGTAATTCACTAACGTGCAAGATTATTTATTTCATGTTGTTTGGGTTTTTTGGTTTTTGTTTTTAGTGGAGTATCTCAACCATGTGGAATTATGATTTTACAAACAGAGACACGCAGATTCATAAAAATCATTAGTGTTTTCTGACTAGCATATTATGGACCCCCCCCCCCCCACACACACACAATGCAGTACCTCCACAAATGAGGCAGATGGCGCTAAGGAGGCCAGTCTCGGTGTCATCCATCTCTAGGGGGAGTAGCTGGCCAGCAAAAGCAAACACCAGGTCTGTGAGTGGCCCGAAGCCGGCATTGTGCATCTGGGTTCGGTTCAGTGTGAGGCCGTCTGAGAATGTCATAGTGTCCTGCTCTGGTGTGTAGCGTGTGCAGATCCTCAGCATCTAAGAGTACAAAAAAGTTTAAAGGTCTGTAAGTAGTGAAATGAATGTGAATTAACAGCTAAACTATTAAATAACAGGTATGCTACAAAATCAAATCATCTGCAATAGTAGAGTAGTCAGTAGAGGTTAAATAATACTTTTAACGCCAGCCATGCGACCTATCACATGACCGATACCATTATTTACCACCAGGGGTCAGTGTTCCCCCATCTGAGAATAAACTGGCTCCACGCTGCTCTCGCATTTCTTGGAAATGAGTTCTGTCAACAAAGTGAGTGAAGAAGAAAGAAGGAAAAACAAAGACAGCAGCTCCATACCAGTATATCCAGACAAGCTGATTTAAGTAGAGTGATCTGGTCTGCGATAGTGAGGGTGGTGAAGCCCGGCAGCCGCTTGGCAAATTCCACAATCTTGATGATACATTTGGTGGAGAGCTCGCTAAACTTGTCCCAAAGACCCAGGTCCAGTTGAACACGGTGGTCTGAGCTAGAGTTCTGAACACACAAACACAGCCATGTACACACACACACACACACACACACACACACACACACACACACACACACACACACACACACACACACAGATCAGTGTTGTGACAGTGGTGGTGTGTAACCCTGTTTGCATGAAGAATGAGCCTGTCCAAGACTTGTGTTGCACATTTACATACTACATCAATCAGGGGGGAAAACCCATTTACATTTTACATCAATCATGCAGAGGCCACACAGATGGCTTAATGGGGAACTGAATGAATCAAGCCGCCACTATGTTGGAAAAAAGCTAAGGTGAATTTTTGTGTCTTTGCATGCAATTTGGTGGCCGTGGATGTCAGCAAACCATGGAGAATGTTGCGGCTCACACAGTACGAGTGTGTAAGGTGTGTGTGAATGCCTGTGTGTGCTTCTATTCACACATATATATGTGTGCATATATGTGCGCTTAGACATGCATATATGTAACTTACGGTGGTGTATTTTCCCAGTTGGCAAAGGGAAGGGAAGGTCTCCTGGTGAGCTTTGCTGACTTTGTTGACCAGCTCCTCCAGCTCTCCACTTAACTCATAGCTCTCCGGAAGCACCACCTCCTCTTTTACATCCTTCTTCTTCTTGTTTCTGTCATTACGCACCGCTAACAGAGACGGAGGATGACAAGAGAAGAAAAAGATCTGTTAAACATGTATTACTGTTATCTGTTAATAACATGTATTACTTCACTGAGACAACTGCTACTACCGCATATTAAATCCATCTCTCGTGCGCCCCCCCTTTCAAAGACTTGACTACGAGACAGGCTGATGTTCATTATCTGAAATTATATGCAAAGCATCTATTGCACTTGTGCTATAGGTCTTTCACAAATGTCAAGGACATCTTGTGGTCACTGGCCAAAACCAGAACTCAGTTGCTATTGAGGTTGCCCTTGATAGTGTTATCAATCCTTTTCCTTTAGCACGGCAGTGACACTGGCTCTATCGTTCTTATCACACACCCTTTTCCTTGTTCATCTCTCCAGCCAATTGACCATTGCACATAAGCCTACTCTTTCCCTCTCTCCCTCCTCTCCCTCCTCCTCCGCCTCTCCTCCTCCCATACTTTCCTTCCTCTCAGGATATCCACTAATAGCAGAGGCACAATGTGATCCCGGTCTTAACACACATCCCACACAAACATTACACCCACATACATGTCCCGTGGGCTGTGCAAGGGATGAGAGTCCGACACTTACTGTATACACTTATAAACCTCATAGAACGCGAAGACAAATTGTAGAGGGCATGAGGATGGATCTTTTTGATGTTCCAACGAGCATGATTCCCCTCACAATTATCATTGTCAAAACTCATTTTCTGCTCAGGTGGCTGTATGAATGAACTGAGTGTCTGTGTCAGCCAAAGGCTGAAGGGGGCTGAGGTTCTGTGGTTAAACAGCGGGTCAGAATCGTTTCATAAAGCGATTAGTCATATGATTGGTACAGTACCCAGCTTCAGCAGCCAGGCTCATCATCCGCTTTCTGTCTCTCCGCTGCCTAATTTTTCTGGTCTGTGAATGAACACTAACAGAATAGAAACCCTTTTAAGTATTAAAGCTAAAGTTATCTGCCCTAGATCTGATCTTCCCTTTGCTGAATTAGCATGGAAAAATTATAACTTATAGACAATTCATTGTTTTGATGTGAACCTCGTGAATATTCTTGCTTCAAAAGTTTAAAACATTCTTGTGCCTTTGGGAAATTCGGGGGAGATAAGAATGAGCAGCCCAAATTGCTTGGAAATTTGGAGATGTCCCCATATTCATGTGTATGTGTTCCTGTGTAACCACGTGTTGTCATGTGTGTGTAAAAGTCAATGAAACTGTGTGTGTGTGTGTGTGTGTGTGTGTGTGTGTGTGTGTGTGTGTGTGTGTGTGTGTGTGTGTGTGTGTGTGTGCGCGCAGTGGCTTTAAGTGTGTCTACCTATCCCTGGAGCCTCTTAGCACTCACCTTCCTTGGACATGCCGACCTCAAAGCACTTCTGCAGCCTACAATACTGGCAGCGGTTGCGTGTGACCTTGTTGATCTGGCAGTTCTTGTCACGGTGGCAGGTGTACACCATGTTCTTCTGGATACTGCGGCGGAAGAAACCCTGGAGCATCAAGAAAGTAACAGCAAAAACGGGAGGAGGGGGTGAACAAGAGAGAGCAAAAAAAGGGAAAGGGAGTGGATGAGAGAGAGAAGCAGAGGGGGACAGGGACAGACAGACAGACAGAAATGAAAAGGGTGGGAGTGAGAAAGAGAAATATAGAATGAAAGACGATGTGTTAAATCCAAATCATTGAAGAATGTGACACCGAATTGTACCTTTTTTTTCTTTTTGCTGTGTTGAAGCGAAACATTCAGGCAGTTTATACTCAGCACTGCAGTTATAATTGGGCCTTTTATGTTCCTTTTCCTTTCTTATCGGTTTTTCAGTCCTTAGCTCTCATTTTTCATTCACCTTGTCCTATCTCCCCTATCTGACCCACTTCAGTGAGGTAACTAGATCAGTGGATTATCAAACTGCCTGCGAGGCTCTTTCCCTGTTCTACTATGTCACAAAGGCAGGTAGCTAATGATTCTCCCAACCTTGCATTTTCTGGATTTGTATTATATATCCAAACAAAGCGGGCTTAGCTAAAGCCAAAACTCTGGCAGGTTCTCCTCACCTTGCAGCCCTCGCAGGAGCTCACCCCATAGTGGTACCCTGAGGACTTGTCCTGGCACACAAAACAGGGCTTGTAGATGCGAGGTGGGGGAGGTGGGGAGGGAGAACTGGGCACCATTTCCTCTGAGCTGGTGCTCTGGGTTTCCACCGCTGTGGAGAGAGAGAAAAAAAAAGACAGTAGAGAAGACGATCAGCCACAGCCGAAAATCACCATTTTAAAGTCACAGTCTTGGAATGTCACATGGTGACTCGTCAACGTCACTGGCATGGAAAGTCAAGCGTGTTGAAGTTTTATCTAGAAACGATATGACAGCTGACAGCAGCCATTTTCTTTTGAAATCATATTTGTTTGGATTTACGAAGCCAAAGCGGGCTCTTGAATACCGTTCAGATTCAGTTGGTAAACAGACTGCCTGGGAGGGGGGATTGTAATCCGGTTTCAGATATACTCTTTCACTCCGTCGCTCAACAAGCAGACATACAGAGACCAAGCAGACATACGGAGAAGGGGAGAGCGAGAGAGAGAGAGAGAGAGAGAGAGAGAGAGAGAGAGAGAGAGAGAAGAAAAGATAATAGTTTTCTGTCCCCATCCTTTAACTTCCCCCTAAGTGGGCTGTACGCAGGTGTAAATTCGGGGGGATTAGTGTTTGTGTAGAAGCAGGGAGAGCAGGGGTTAAGTTGATTGACTGACAGAAGCGACACAACAAATAGTTTTTCAGGGAGATAAGGCAGAGGGCTCATTGATTGACAAGTTCTCTGATAAGATCTGCTTCAAGCAATAACAAAAGCTGGCGCTTCCTGATTCTACAAAAAAAAAGGAGGTCACAATGATGTCTTCAACACACACAGAAGGCACACACGTGTAACAATAAAAAAAAGCGTTCCTTCATTTTTTCAAACTGGTACAAGGCCATGACGTCAGCAGCACTACCTTGACTCACACACTTACCAGGCTATATTACACACCATTATGTACCGTGCTAGAACACAAATAAGCCCCTTTGGACCCTCAACTATGCAACGTGTGGATTCCATTCTTCCCATGAGAGACTTAAGCTTACAGACACACACACACACACACACACACACATATCGGCATAGGACCCTCGTCACACATGTGAGGCTGCACACACTCACAGACACACATGTTGACCCTCCTTTACCCAACAGCACTTCTATCAACTTTCACCCTTGGTCACCCACACCCCACACCCCAAACTCTGCATCCCACCACCCCCTGACACACAAACCCTATTTTTCTCTTGTTTCCTGGCCCTAAATTCCTCAGTGCAGCCCTGCCAGGTTTTAATAGAGGCCTAGGCTCGTAAGGCAGCCTATAAAGGCAGTCCCATGGCTGGACTGGAGGCCCCAGCCCGGCTGGCCCACACTTTATTGGGACTCAGTCACCTTGGGCAGCTATTCACACCACCAGCTGTAGTCCCCAGCCCGTAAAAAAAGCCAATCATAAAATAAAAAACAGGGAGGCTCTAAAATTCTAACTTTTACTGCCCCCACCTCCCCCTTGGACCTTCAATGGAAAGCACAGAGGGCTAGCCTAACCTTAACCTACAACCCCTCCTCTCTCTCACACCCTGGGCTCAGGCAGAAACCACCAGCTTGGCTTTTTACAAGAGGGGGGGTGACTTCAAAAAGAAGAAAAGGGGGGCATAAAAAGAGGAATTTGATAAAAAACAGAGAAAGGGGCACGGAGGGGGTGGAGGAGGGGAGACCACAGTTGCTCCAAAGGGCAATTCTTGTTCAAGACCAAGATGACCATTACCACGATTACTACTACTGCTGCTGCCTCTACAGCCGCTTTGACCAGGCTGCTACTGGCCCATTAATGATAGCAACAGAAAAATATCAGACATTTGTCATTTGTTGCCTGCTGGTCAAACATCTGTTTTCCCTATGCATTTTTATATTCAACTCTTCTGCATTCACATTTGAATTCCTACTTTGAAAACCTCACTTTGCTGGAGGCAAAAATGTTTTCCATTAGTTTTAAGAGCAATCTCAAAGCCAAATGTGCAAATCAATCTAAAGCTTAAAGTCTACGCCGGCTGAATGTTTCTACAGCAGTTCTAGTGACTCCTCAGCCAGAATGTAACAAAGCTGCAGGGTCAGTGGGGGAGCAGAACTCCTCTGGATGTGCTATGAACCTCTGTGTTTATGCAATAATAACAGCAGCAAACGGGGCTCTGCAGCTAAGTGCTGACAAACCATAAGAAAAGAACAAACTGTATGTGGCATCAAAAGACGAATACTGATCGACAGTGTCTGAACGGAGAAATGCACTGAGAGAGAGAGAGAGAGAGAGAGAGAGAGAGAGAGAGAGAGAGAGAGAGAGAGAGAGAGAGAGAGAGAGCCCTTCCTGAAGGAAAAAAAAACTGTGATGGCAGGGGGGAAAAAAATCCATCAGGATCCATCAACACTCTGAACCTGGTTCCTGCCACAGAATATGAGTCCTACACCACCCCTCCTCCCCTCACAAGCCTTCAACTCATTCAGCCCCCTCAATCCAAATACCCCACACCACTTACCCCAGGGCGCCACACTCAGAGGACCCATTCAGGTCCTGAGCCCCCTTCCCCGGTCTCCTCAGTTCAGCTCATCACTGTTTAGAAAACAAAGGCCTGTGAAATGAGAGGCCCTCCTTATCAGCGCTCTGTGGCCCGAGGCTCCATTTGCATGACAATCCGCCAGGCCAAGGCCTGCGGACCGATGACGGACAGATGAGTTGAGGGGACCGGGATAGGTGGGTGGCTGCTGTGTTTGGGGGAGGAACAGAGAAAGGAGAAGGGCGGGAGGGATGGATAGTTGAGTTATCAGTAGCCACTGTTCATTTCCTGCTAAGTATCAGTTTACCCACTAATCCCCTCTCTCACTGCTCTGTACACAAGCAGTCCAGCTGCACTGGCAAGGCCTAATCCCCCTGGTTACACACACACACACACACACACACACACACACACACACACACACACACACACACACCTCAGTGCAGTTCCCCCTGCCTAAGTGGAGCTGTAACACAACATCACATCTACAACCTCATTAGATGTGATACGTAACCGCACACGACAGAAATAGCTGTTTAGCTGAAGGTCGATTCATCTCAGTCAATTACATTAAATTCTAGGTCAAGTCAACTGGGCCAATTGACTTTCCATCAGGTTCAGCAGATACAATAGAGACGAAAGCGGGAGCCGGGTTAAGAGAAGAGAAAGAAAAAGGGTGGTGGTTGTGACGGTGTTGGGAGGGGGGGGTGTTCTGCAACAGAAAAACTTGCTTGTTATTCACTGAACTGGAACGGGGAGTGTTCATAATGTATGTGTGCAAAGGCATGACTATGTAGCTCATGTGTTTTGTATTGCAACACGCTCCTTTTAACTGAGCAGCATATGACATGCTGGCAGAGGAACAAGTATTCTTTCACAATAGGCCTGCAGATTTTGTCTACGTGACTG